>NC_092724.1:85868547-86182170 GCF_047496885.1 Scyliorhinus torazame
AACAGAGGACGGACACACAGAGGACGGGCACACAGTGGACGGACAGAGGACGAACAGACAGAGGACGGTCAGACAGAGGACGGGCAGACAGAGGACGGACAGACAGAGGAGGGACACACAGTGGAGGGACGCACAGAGGACGGATAGACAGAGGACGCATAGACAGAGGACGGACACACAGAGGACGGACACACAGAGGACGGACACACAGTGGACGGACACACACAGGACAGACAGACCGGACACGGACACACAGAGGACGGACACACAGAGGACGGACACACAGAGGACGGACACACAGAGGACGGACACACAGGTGACGGACACACAGAGGACGGACCGACCCGTCGCTGACACACGTAGGACGAACACACAGAGGACGGACACACAGAGGACTGACAAACAGATGACGGACAGACCCGACACTGACACACAGAGGACGGACACACAGAGGACGGACACACAGAGGACGGACACACAGAGGACGGACACACAGAGGAGGGAGACACACAGGATGGACACCCAGAGGACGGACACGCAGAGGACGGATACACAGAGGACGGACACACAGAGGACGGACACACAGAGGACGGACACACAGAGGACGGACACACAGAGGAGGGAGACACACAGGATGGACACCCAGAGGATGGACACACAGAGGACGGACACACAGAGGACGGACACACAGAGGACGGAGACACAGAGGAGGGACACACAGAGGATGGACACACAGGGGACGGACACACAGGGGACCGACACACAGAGGACGGACACACAGAGGAGGGAGACAGACAGAGGACGGACACACAGCGGAAGGACACACAGGGGACGGACACACAGACGATGGACACACAGAGGAAGGACACACAGAGGAAGGACACACAGAGGACGGACACACAGAGGACGGACACACAGATGACGGACAGACCCGACACTGACACACAGAGGACGGACACACAGAGGACGGACACACAGAGGACCGACACACAGAGGACGGACACACAGAGGAGGGAGACACACAGGATGCACACCCAGAGGACGGACACACAGAGGACGGACACACAGAAGACGGACACACAGAGGACGGACACACAGAGGACGGACACACAGAGGACGGACACACAGAGGACGGACACACAGAGGATGGACACACAGAGGACGGACACACAGAGGAGGGAGACACACAGGATGGACACCCAGAGGATGGACACACAGAGGACGGACACACAGAGGACGGACACACAGAGGACGGAGACACAGAGGACGGACACACAGAGGAGGGAGACACACAGAGGACGGACACACAGCAGAAGGACACACAGGGGACGGACACACAGAGGATGGACACACAGAGGACGGACACACAGAGGACGGACACACAGAGCACGAACACACTGAGGACGGACACACAGAGGACGGACACACAGAAGACGGACAGACCCGACACTGACACACAGAGGACGGACACACAGAGGACGGACACACAGAGGACAGGAACACAGAGGACGGTCACACAGAAGATGGACACACAGAGGATGGACGCACAGAGGATGGACACACAGAAGATGGACACACAGAGGATAGACACACAGAGGACGGAGGCACAGAGGACGGACGCACAGAGGATGGACACACAGAGGATGGACACACAGAGGACGGACACACAGAGGATGGATGCACAGTGGGCGGACACACAGAGGACGGACGCACAGAGGACCGACACACAGGGGATGGACACGCAGACGACGGAGGCACAGAGGACGGACGCACAGAGGATGGACACACAGAGGATGGACACACAGAGGACGGACACACAGTGGGCGGACACACAGAGGACGGACGCACAGAGGACCGACACACAGAGGATGGACACACAGAGGACGGACACACAGAGGATGGATGCACAGTGGGCGGACACACAGAGGACGGACGCACAGAGGACGGATGCACAGAAGATGGACACACAGAGGATGGACACACAGAGGACGGACGCACAGAAGACGGACGCACAGAGGATGGACACACAGAGGACGGACACACAGGGGACCGACACACAGAGGACGGACACACAGAGCAGGGAGACACACAGAGGACGGACACACAGGGGACCGACACACAGAGGACGGACACACAGAGGAGGGAGACACACAGAGGAAGGACACTCAGGGGATGGAGACAGAGACGATGGACACACAGAGGACGGACACACAGAGGACTGACACACAGAGGACTGACGCACAGAGGAAGGACACACAGAGGAAGGACACACAGAGGACGGACACACAGAGGACGGACACACAGAGGACGGACACAGAGAACGGACACACAGAGGACGGACAAACAGAGGACGGACAGACCCGACACTGACACACAGAGGACGGACACACAGAGGACGGACACACAGAGGGCAGGAACACCGAGGACGGACACACAGAGGATGGACACACAGAGGATGGACACACAGAGGACGGACGCACAGAGGATGGACACACAGAAGATGGACACACAGAGGATGGACACACAGAGGACGGACGCACAGAGGATGGACACACAGAGGATGGACACACAGAGGATGGACACACAGAGGATAGACACACAGAGGACGAACACACAGAGGTCGGACACACAGAGGATGGACACACAGAGGATAGACACACAGAGGACGAACACACAGAGGATGGACACACAGAGGATGGACACACAGAGGATAGACACACAGATGACGGACACATAGAGGACGGACACACAGAGGATGTACACACAGAGAACCGTCACACAGAGGACGGACACACACAGGATTGACAGACAGAGGATGGACAGACAGAGGACGGACACACAGAGGACGAACATACAGAGGACGGACAGACCGGACATGGACACACAGAGGACGGACACACAGAGGATGGACACACAGAGGACGGACACACAGAGGACGGACACACAGAGGACGGACAGACCCGACACTGACACACAGAGGGCGGACACACAGATGACGGACACACAGAGGACGGACACAGAGAGGACGGACATACAGAGGACGGACAGACAGAGGAGGGACACACAGAGGACGGACACACAGAGGACGGACACTCAGAGGACGGACACACAGAGGACGGATACACGGAGGACGGAGACACAGAGGACAGACACACAGAGGACGGACACACAGAGGACGGACACACAGAGGACGGACACCTAGAGGACGGACACACAGAGGACGGACAGACCCGACACTGACACACAGAGGACGGACACACAGAGGACAGGAACACAGAGGACGGACACACAGAAGATGGACACACAGAGGACGGACACACAGAGGATGGACACACAGAGGACGGACGCACAGAGGATGGACACACAAAGGACGGACACACACAGGACGGAGACACAGAGGATGGACACACAGAGGATGGACACACAGATGATGGACACACAGAGGATGGACACACATAGGATGGACACACAGAGGATGGACACACAGAGGACGGACACACAGACGATGGACACACAGAGGACGGACAAACAGAGGACAGACACACAGGGAACGGACACACAGAGGGCGGACACACAGAGGACGGACACACAGAGGACAGACAGACCCGACACTGACACACAGAGGACGGACACACAGGGGATGGACACACAGAGGACGGACTCATCGAGGAGGGAGACACACAGAATGGACACACAGAGGAGGGACACAGAGGACGGACACACAGAGGATGGACAAACAGAGGACGGACACACAGAGGATGGACACACAGAGGACGGACACACAGAGAATGGACACACAGTGGACTGACACACAGAGGACGGACACAGAGACGATGGACACACAGAGGACGGACACATACAGGATGGACATACAGAGGACGGACACACAGAGGACGGACATACAGAGGATGGACACACAGAGGACGGACACACAGAGGACGGACACACAGGAAAGGGACACACAGAGGACGGACACACAGGACGGACACACAGACGACGGACACACAGAGGACGGACACACAGAGGACGGACACACAGAGGAGGGAGACACACAGAGGACGGACACACAGCAGAAGGACACACAGGGGACGGACACACAGAGGATGGACACACAGAGGACGGACACACAGAGGACGGACACACAGAGCACGGACACACTGAGGACGGACACACAGAGGACGGACACACAGAAGACGGACAGACCCGACACTGACACACAGAGGACGGACACACAGAGGACGGACACACAGAGGACAGGAACACAGAGGACGGTCACACAGAGGATGGACACACAGAGGATGGACGCACAGAGGATGGACACACAGAAGATGGACACACAGAGGATGGACACACAGAGGACGGAGGCACAGAGGACGGACGCACAGAGGATGGACACACAGAGGATGGACACACAGAGGACGGACACACAGAGGATGGATGCACAGTGGGCGGACACACAGAGGACGGACGCACAGAGGACGGATGCACAGAAGATGGACACACAGAGGATGGACACACAGAGGACGGACGCACAGAGGACGGACGCACAGAGGATGGACACACAGAGGACGGACACACAGGGGACCGACACACAGAGGACGGACACACAGAGCAGGGAGACACACAGAGGACGGACACACAGGGGACCGACACACAGAGGACGGACACACAGAGGAGGGAGACACACAGAGGAAGGACACTCAGGGGATGGAGACAGAGACGATGGACACACAGAGGACGGACACACAGAGGACTGACACACAGAGGACTGACGCACAGAGGAAGGACACACAGAGGAAGGACACACAGAGGACGGACACACAGAGGACGGACACACAGAGGACGGACACAGAGAACGGACACACAGAGGACGGACAAACAGAGGACGGACAGACCCGACACTGACACACAGAGGACGGACACACAGAGGACGGACACACAGAGGGCAGGAACACCGAGGACGGACACACAGAGGATGGACACACAGAGGATGGACACACAGAGGACGGACGCACAGAGGATGGACACACAGAAGATGGACACACAGAGGATGGACACACAGAGGACGGACGCACAGAGGATGGACACACAGAGGATGAACACACAGAGGACGGACGCACAGAGGATGGACACACAGAGGATGGACACACAGAGGATAGACACACAGAGGACGAACACACAGAGGTCGGACACACAGATGACGGACACATAGAGGACGGACACACAGAGGATGTACACACAGAGAACCGTCACACAGAGGACGGACACACACAGGATTGACAGACAGAGGATGGACAGACAGAGGACGGACACACAGGGGACGGACACACAGAGGACGAACATACAGAGGACGGACAGACCGGACATGGACACACAGAGGACGGACACACAGAGGATGGACACACAGAGGACGGACACACAGAGGACGGACACACAGAGGACGGACAGACCCGACACTGACACACAGAGGGCGGACACACAGATGACGGACACACAGAGGACGGACACAGAGAGGACGGACATACAGAGGACGGACAGACAGAGGAGGGACACACAGAGGACGGACACACAGAGGACGGACACTCAGAGGACGGACACACAGAGGACGGATACACGGAGGACGGAGACACAGAGGACAGACACACAGAGGACGGACACACAGAGGACGGACACACAGAGGACGAACACACAGAGGATGGACACACAGAGGATGGACACACAGAGGATAGACACACAGATGACGGACACATAGAGGACGGACACACAGAGGATGTACACACAGAGAACCGTCACACAGAGGACGGACACACACAGGATTGACAGACAGAGGATGGACAGACAGAGGACGGACACACAGAGGACGAACATACAGAGGACGGACAGACCGGACATGGACACACAGAGGACGGACACACAGAGGATGGACACACAGAGGACGGACACACAGAGGACGGACACACAGAGGACGGACAGACCCGACACTGACACACAGAGGGCGGACACACAGATGACGGACACACAGAGGACGGACACAGAGAGGACGGACATACAGAGGACGGACAGACAGAGGAGGGACACACAGAGGACGGACACACAGAGGACGGACACTCAGAGGACGGACACACAGAGGACGGATACACGGAGGACGGAGACACAGAGGACGGAGACACAGAGGACAGACACACAGAGGACGGACACACAGAGGACGGACACACAGAGGACGGACACCTAGAGGACGGACACACAGAGGACGGACAGACCCGACACTGACACACAGAGGACGGACACACAGAGGACAGGAACACAGAGGACGGACACACAGAAGATGGACACACAGAGGACGGACACACAGAGGATGGACACACAGAGGACGGACGCACAGAGGATGGACACACAAAGGACGGACACACACAGGACGGAGACACAGAGGATGGACACACAGAGGATGGACACACAGATGATGGACACACAGAGGATGGACACACATAGGATGGACACACAGAGGATGGACACACAGAGGACGGACACACAGACGATGGACACACAGAGGACGGACAAACAGAGGACAGACACACAGGGAACGGACACACAGAGGGCGGACACACAGAGGACGGACACACAGAGGACAGACAGACCCGACACTGACACACAGAGGACGGACACACAGGGGATGGACACACAGAGGACGGACTCATCGAGGAGGGAGACACACAGAATGGACACACAGAGGAGGGACACAGAGGACGGACACACAGAGGATGGACAAACAGAGGACGGACACACAGAGGATGGACACACAGAGGACGGACACACAGAGAATGGACACACAGTGGACTGACACACAGAGGACGGACACAGAGACGATGGACACACAGAGGACGGACACATACAGGATGGACATACAGAGGACGGACACACAGAGGACGGACATACAGAGGATGGACACACAGAGGACGGACACACAGAGGACGGACACACAGGAAAGGGACACACAGAGGACGGACACACAGGACGGACACACAGACGACGGACACACAGAGGACGGACACACAGAGGACGGACACACAGAGGAGGGAGACACACAGAGGACGGACACACAGCAGAAGGACACACAGGGGACGGACACACAGAGGATGGACACACAGAGGACGGACACACAGAGGACGGACACACAGAGCACGGACACACTGAGGACGGACACACAGAGGACGGACACACAGAAGACGGACAGACCCGACACTGACACACAGAGGACGGACACACAGAGGACGGACACACAGAGGACAGGAACACAGAGGACGGTCACACAGAGGATGGACACACAGAGGATGGACGCACAGAGGATGGACACACAGAAGATGGACACACAGAGGATGGACACACAGAGGACGGAGGCACAGAGGACGGACGCACAGAGGATGGACACACAGAGGATGGACACACAGAGGACGGACACACAGAGGATGGATGCACAGTGGGCGGACACACAGAGGACGGACGCACAGAGGACGGATGCACAGAAGATGGACACACAGAGGATGGACACACAGAGGACGGACGCACAGAGGACGGACGCACAGAGGATGGACACACAGAGGACGGACACACAGGGGACCGACACACAGAGGACGGACACACAGAGCAGGGAGACACACAGAGGACGGACACACAGGGGACCGACACACAGAGGACGGACACACAGAGGAGGGAGACACACAGAGGAAGGACACTCAGGGGATGGAGACAGAGACGATGGACACACAGAGGACGGACACACAGAGGACTGACACACAGAGGACTGACGCACAGAGGAAGGACACACAGAGGAAGGACACACAGAGGACGGACACACAGAGGACGGACACACAGAGGACGGACACAGAGAACGGACACACAGAGGACGGACAAACAGAGGACGGACAGACCCGACACTGACACACAGAGGACGGACACACAGAGGACGGACACACAGAGGGCAGGAACACCGAGGACGGACACACAGAGGATGGACACACAGAGGATGGACACACAGAGGACGGACGCACAGAGGATGGACACACAGAAGATGGACACACAGAGGATGGACACACAGAGGACGGACGCACAGAGGATGGACACACAGAGGATGAACACACAGAGGACGGACGCACAGAGGATGGACACACAGAGGATGGACACACAGAGGATAGACACACAGAGGACGAACACACAGAGGTCGGACACACAGATGACGGACACATAGAGGACGGACACACAGAGGATGTACACACAGAGAACCGTCACACAGAGGACGGACACACACAGGATTGACAGACAGAGGATGGACAGACAGAGGACGGACACACAGGGGACGGACACACAGAGGACGAACATACAGAGGACGGACAGACCGGACATGGACACACAGAGGACGGACACACAGAGGATGGACACACAGAGGACGGACACACAGAGGACGGACACACAGAGGACGGACAGACCCGACACTGACACACAGAGGGCGGACACACAGATGACGGACACACAGAGGACGGACACAGAGAGGACGGACATACAGAGGACGGACAGACAGAGGAGGGACACACAGAGGACGGACACACAGAGGACGGACACTCAGAGGACGGACACACAGAGGACGGATACACGGAGGACGGAGACACAGAGGACAGACACACAGAGGACGGACACACAGAGGACGGACACACAGAGGACGGACACCTAGAGGACGGACACACAGAGGACGGACAGACCCGACACTGACACACAGAGGACGGACACACAGAGGACAGGAACACAGAGGACGGACACACAGAGGATGGACACACAGAGGACGGACACACAGAGGATGGACACACAGAGGACGGACGCACAGAGGATGGACACACAAAGGACGGACACACACAGGACGGAGACACAGAGGATGGACACACAGAGGATGGACACACAGATGATGGACACACAGAGGATGGACACACAGAGGATGGACACACAGAGGATGAACACACAGAGGACGGACACACAGACGATGGACACACAGAGGACGGACAAACAGAGGACAGACACACAGGGAACGGACACACAGAGGGCGGACACACAGAGGACGGACACACAGAGGACAGACAGACCCGACACTGACACACAGAGGACGGACACACAGGGGATGGACACACAGAGGACGGACTCATCGAGGAGGGAGACACACAGAATGGACACACAGAGGAGGGACACAGAGGACGGACACACAGAGTATGGACAAACAGAGGACGGACACACAGAGGATGGACACACAGAGGACGGACACACAGAGAATGGACACACAGTGGACTGACACACAGAGGACGGACACAGAGACGATGGACACACAGAGGACGGACACATACAGGATGGACATACAGAGGACGGACACACAGAGGACGGACATACAGAGGATGGACACACAGAGGACGGACACACAGAGGACGGACACACAGGAAAGGGACACACAGAGGACGGACACACAGGACGGACACACAGACGACGGACACACAGAGGACGGACACACAGAGGACGGACACATAGAGGAGGGAGACACACAGAGGACGGACACACAGCAGAAGGACACACAGGGGACGGACACACAGAGGATGGACACACAGAGGACGGACACACAGAGGACGGACACACAGAGCACGGACACACTGAGGACGGACACACAGAGGACGGACACACAGAAGACGGACAGACCCGACACTGACACACAGAGGACGGACACACAGAGGACGGACACACAGAGGACAGGAACACAGAGGACGGTCACACAGAGGATGGACACACAGAGGATGGACGCACAGAGGATGGACACACAGAAGATGGACACACAGAGGATGGGCACACAGAGGACGGAGGCACAGAGGACGGACGCACAGAGGATGGACACACAGAGGATGGACACACAGAGGACGGACACACAGAGGATGGATGCACAGTGGGCGGACACACAGAGGACGGACGCACAGAGGACGGATGCACAGAAGATGGACACACAGAGGATGGACACACAGAGGACGGACGCACAGAGGACGGACGCACAGAGGATGGACACACAGAGGACGGACACACAGGGGACCGACACACAGAGGACGGACACACAGAGCAGGGAGACACACAGAGGACGGACACACAGGGGACCGACACACAGAGGACGGACACACAGAGGAGGGAGACACACAGAGGAAGGACACTCAGGGGATGGAGACAGAGACGATGGACACACAGAGGACGGACACACAGAGGACTGACACACAGAGGACTGACGCACAGAGGAAGGACACACAGAGGACGGACACACAGAGGACGGACACACAGAGGACGGACACAGAGAACGGACACACAGAGGACGGACAAACAGAGGACGGACAGACCCGACACTGACACACAGAGGACGGACACACAGAGGACGGACACACAGAGGGCAGGAACACCGAGGACGGACACACAGAGGATGGACACACAGAGGATGGACACACAGAGGATGAACACACAGAGGACGGACGCACAGAGGATGGACACACAGAGGATGGACACACAGAGGATAGACACACAGAGGACGAACACACAGAGGTCGGACACACAGATGACGGACACATAGAGGACGGACACACAGAGGATGTACACACAGAGAACCGTCACACAGAGGACGGACACACACAGGATTGACAGACAGAGGATGGACAGACAGAGGACGGACACACAGGGGACGGACACACAGAGGACGAACATACAGAGGACGGACAGACCGGACATGGACACACAGAGGACGGACACACAGAGGATGGACACACAGAGGACGGACACACAGAGGACGGACACACAGAGGACGGACAGACCCGACACTGACACACAGAGGGCGGACACACAGATGACGGACACACAGAGGACGGACACAGAGAGGACGGACATACAGAGGACGGACAGACAGAGGAGGGACACACAGAGGACGGACACACAGAGGACGGACACTCAGAGGACGGACACACAGAGGACGGATACACGGAGGACGGAGACACAGAGGACAGACACACAGAGGACGGACACACAGAGGACGGACACACAGAGGACGGACACCTAGAGGACGGACACACAGAGGACGGACAGACCCGACACTGACACACAGAGGACGGACACACAGAGGACAGGAACACAGAGGACGGACACACAGAGGATGGACACACAGAGGACGGACACACAGAGGATGGACACACAGAGGACGGACGCACAGAGGATGGACACACAAAGGACGGACACACACAGGACGGAGACACAGAGGATGGACACACAGAGGATGGACACACAGATGATGGACACACAGAGGATGGACACACAGGATGGACACACAGAGGATGAACACACAGAGGACGGACACACAGACGATGGACACACAGAGGACGGACAAACAGAGGACAGACACACAGGGAACGGACACACAGAGGGCGGACACACAGAGGACGGACACACAGAGGACAGACAGACCCGACACTGACACACAGAGGACGGACACACAGGGGATGGACACACAGAGGACGGACTCATCGAGGAGGGAGACACACAGAATGGACACACAGAGGAGGGACACAGAGGACGGACACACAGAGGATGGACAAACAGAGGACGGACACACAGAGGATGGACACACAGAGGACGGACACACAGAGAATGGACACACAGTGGACTGACACACAGAGGACGGACACAGAGACGATGGACACACAGAGGACGGACACATACAGGATGGACATACAGAGGACGCACACACAGAGGACGGACATACAGAGGATGGACACACAGAGGACGGACACACAGAGGACGGACACACAGGAAAGGGACAGACAGAGGACGGACACACAGGACGGACACACAGACGACGGACACACAGAGGACGGACACACAGAGGACGGACACACAGAGGACGGACACACAGACGACGGACACACAGAGGACGGACACACAGAGGACGGACACACAGGGGATGGACATAGAGGACGGAAACACAGAGGACGGACACACACAGGACGGACACACAGAGGACGGACACACAGAGGACGGACACACAGAGGACGGACACACCGAGGACGGACACACAGAGGACGCACACACAGAGGACGGACACGCAGAGGACGGACACGCAGAGGACGGACACGCAGAGGACGGACACACAGAGGACGGACACACAGAGCACACACACACAGAGGACGGACACACAGGGGACCGACGCACAGAGGACGGACACACAGAGGAAGGAAACACAGGGGATGGACAAACAGACGATGGACACACAGAGGACGGACACAGAGAGTGCGGACAGACCCGACACTGACACACAGAGGACGGACACACAGAGGACGGACACACAGAGGACGGACAAACAGAGGACGGACAGACAGAGGACGGACAGACAGAGGACGGACAGACAGAGGAGGGACACACAGAGGAGGGACGCACAGAGGACGGACACACAGAGGACGGACACACAGATGACGGACAGACCCGACACTGACACACAGAGGACGGACACACAGAGGATGGACATACAGAGGATGGACACACAGAGCACGGACACAGAGAGGACGGACACAGAGAGGACGGACACACAGAGGACGGACACACAGAGGACGGATACACAGAGGACGGACACACAGAGGAGGGAGACACACAGGATGGACACACAGAGGACGGACACACAGAGGACGGACACACAGAGGACGGACACACAAAGGACGGACACACAGACGACGGACACACAGAGGACGGACATATAGAGGAGGGAGACACACAGGATGGACACCCAGAGGATAAACACACAGAGGACGGACACACAGAGGACGGACACACAGAGGACGGACACACAGAGGACGGACACACGGAGGGCGGACACACAGAGGTCGGACACACAGAGGACGGACACACAGTGGACGGACACACAGAGGACGGACACACAGAGGACGGACACACAGAGAACGGACACACAGAGGACCGACACACAGAGGACGGACACACAGACGACGGACACACAGACGACGGACACACAGAGGACGGACACACAGAGAACGGACACACAGAGGATGGACATAGAGGACGGACACACAGAGGACGGACTCACAGAGGACGGACACACAGAGGACTGACACACAGAGGACGGACACACAGAGGATGGACATACAGAGGAAGGACACACGGGACAGACACACAGACGATGGACACACAGAGGACGGACAAACAGAGGACAGACACACAGGGAACGGACACACAGAGGGCGGACACACAGAGGACGGACACACAGAGGACGGAGACACACAGAGGACGGACACACAGAGGACGGACACACAGGGGACGGACACACTGAGGAGGGACACACAGGGAACGGACACACAGAAGACGGACACACAGAGGACGGAAACACCGAGGACGGACACATAGACGGCAGACACTCAGAGTAGGGACACACAGAGGACGAAGGCACACCGAGGACGGACACAGAGAGGATGGAGTCACAGAGGATGAACACACAGAGAACGGAGACACAGAGCGGACGGACACACAGTGACGGACACACAGAGGGCGGACACACAGAGAACGGACACACAGAGGAGGGAGACACATAGAGATCGGAGACACAGAGGACGGACACACAGAGGACGGACACACAGAGGACGGACATACAGAGGACGGACACACGGAAGACGGACACACAGGGGACGGACAAACTGGGGACAGACACACAGGGGACGGACACACAGAGGACGGACACATAGAGGACGGAGACACATAGGATGGACACCCAGAGGACGGACACACAGAGGACGGACACACAGACGACAGACACACAGAGGACGGACACACAGAGGAAGGACACACAGGAACGGACACACAGAGGAAGGACACACAGAGGACGGACACACAGAGGAAGGACACACAGAGGATGGACACACAGGGAAGGGACACACAGAGGACGGACACACAGAGGAAGGACACACAGAGGACGGACACACAGAGGAAGGACACACAGAGGACGGACACACAGAGGAAGGACACACAGAGGACGGACACACAGGGGATGGACACACAGAGGACGGACTCATAGAGGAGGGAGACACACAGAATGGACACACAGAGGAGGGACACAGAGGACGGACACACAGAGGATGGACAAACAGAGGACGGACACACAGAGGATGGACACACAGAGGGCGGACACACAGAGAATGGACACACAGAGGACTGACACAGAGAGGACGGACAAACAGACGATGGACACACAGAGGACGGACACACAGAGTGCGGACAGACCCGACACTGACACACAGAGGACGGACACACAGAGGACGGACAGACAGAGGAGGGACACACAGAGGAGGGACGCACAGATGACGGACAGACAGAGGATGGACAGACAGAGGATGGACACACAGAGGACGGACACACAGAGGACGGACACACAGAGGACGGACACACAGATGACGGACAGACCCGACACTGACACACAGAGGACGGACACACAGAGGATGGACACACAGAGCACGGACACAGAGAGGACGGACACAGAGAGGACGGACACACAGAGGACGGACACACAGAGGACGGATACACAGAGGACGGACACACAGAGGAGGGAGACACACAGGATGGACATCTAGAGGATGGACACACAGAGGACGGACACACAGAGTACGGACACACAGAGGACGGACACACAAAGGACGGACACACAGACGACGGACACACAGAGGACGGACATATAGAGGAGGGAGACACACAGGATGGACACCCAGAGGATAAACACACAGAGGACGGACACACAGAGGACGGACACAGAGAGGACGGACACACAGAGGACGGACACACGGAGGGCGGACACACAGAGGTCGGACACACAGAGGACGGACACACAGGAACGGACACACAGAGGACGGACACACAGGGAAGGGACACACAGAGGACGGACACACAGAGGACGGACTCACAGAGGATGGACATACAGAGGACGGACACACAGAGGACGGACACACAGAGGACGGACACACGGGATGGACACACAGAGGACGGACTCATAGAGGAGGGAGACACACAGGATGGACACCCAGAGGACGGACACACAGAGGACGGACACAAGGAGGACGGACACACAGAGGACGGATACACAGAGAACGGACACACAGAGGACCGACACACAGAGGACGGACACACAGACGACGGACACACAGACGACGGACACACAGAGGACGGACACACAGAGTACGGACACACAGAGGATGGACATAGAGGACGGACACACAGAGGACGGACTCACAGAGGACGGACACACAGAGGACTGACACACAGAGGACGGACACACAGAGGATGGACATACAGTGGAAGGACACACGGGCAGACACACAGACGATGGACACACAGAGGACGGACAAACAGAGGACAGACACACAGGGAACGGACACACAGAGGGCGGACACACAGAGGACGGACACACAGAGGACGGAGACACACAGAGGACGGACACACAGAGGACGGACACACAGAGGACGGATACACAGAGGACGGACACACAGAGGAGGGAGACACACAGGATGGACATCCAGAGGATCGACACACAGAGGACGGACACACAGAGGACGGACACACAGAGGACGGACACACAAAGGACGGACACACAGACGACGGACACACAGAGGACGGACATATAGAGGAGGGAGACACACAGGATGGACACCCAGAGGATAAACACACAGAGGACGGACACACAGAGGACGGACACAGAGAGGACGGACACACAGAGGACGGACACACGGAGGGCGGACACACAGAGGTCGGACACACAGAGGACGGACACACAGGAACGGACACACAGAGGACGGACACACAGGGAAGGGACACACAGAGGACGGACACACAGAGGATGGACTCACAGAGGATGGACATACAGAGGACGGACACACAGAGGACGGACACACAGAGGACGGACACACAGGGGATGGACACACAGAGGACGGACTCATAGAGGAGGGAGACACACAGGATGGACACCCAGAGGACGGACACACAGAGGACGGACACAAGGAGGACGGACACACAGAGGACGGACACACAGAGAACGGACACACAGAGGACCGACACACAGAGGACGGACACACAGACGACGGACACACAGACGACGGACACACAGAGGACGGACACACAGAGTACGGACACACAGAGGATGGACATAGAGGACGGACACACAGAGGACGGACTCACAGAGGACGGACACACGGGACTGACACACAGAGGACGGACACACAGAGGACGGACAAACAGAGGACAGACACACAGGGAACGGACACACAGAGGGCGGACACACAGAGGATGGACACACAGAGGACGGAGACACACAGAGGACGGACACACAGAGGACGGACACACAGGGGACGGACACACAGAGGAGGGACACACAGGGAACGGACACACAGACGACGGACACACAGAGGACGGAAACACCGAGGACGGACACATAGACGGCAGACACTCAGAGGAGGGACACACAGAGAACGGAGGCACACCGAGGACGGACACAGAGAGGACGGACTCACAGAGGATGAACCCACAGAGGACGGGGACACAGAGCGGATGGACACACAGTGACGGACACACAGAGGGCGGACACACAGAGAACGGACACACAGAGGAGGGAGACACACAGAGATCGGAGACACAGAGGACGGACACACAGAGGACGGACACACAGAGGACGGACATACAGAGGACGGACACACGGAAGACGGACACACAGGGGACGGACAAACTGGGGACAGACACACAGGGGACGGACACACAGAGGACGGACACATAGAGGACGGAGACACATAGGATGGACACCCAGAGGACGGACACACAGAGGACGGACACACAGAGGACAGACACACAGAGGACGATATTACAGAGGATGGACATACAGAGGATGGACACACAGAGGATGGACACACAGAGGATGGACACACAGAGGACGGACACACAGAGGACGGACACACAGACGACGGACACACAGACGACGGACATACATAGGACGGACACACAGAGGACGGACACACAGAGGATGGACACACAGAGGACGGACACACAGAGAATGGACACACAGAGGATGGACAAACAGAGGACGGACACACAGAGGATGGACAAACAGAGGACGGACACACAGAGGATGGACACACAGAGGACGGACACACAGAGAATGGACACACAGAGGACTGACACACAGAGGACGGACACAGAGACGATGGAGTAACAGAGGACGGACACATAGAGGATGGACATACAGAGGACGGACACACAGAGGACGGACATACAGAGGATGGATACACAGAGGACGGACACACAGAGGACGGACACACAGGAAAGGGACACACAGAGGACGGACACACAGGACGGACACACAGACGACGGACACACAGAGGACGGACACACAGAGGGCGGACACACAGAGGACGGACACACAGAGGACGGACACACAGGGAACGGGCACACAGACGACGGACACACAGAGGATGGACACACAGAGGACGGACACACAGGGGATGGACATAGAGGACGGACACACAGAGGACGGACACACAGAGGACGGACACACAGAGGATGGATACACAGAGGACGGACACACAGAGGACGGACACACAGGAAAGGGACACACAGAGGACGGACACACAGGACGGACACACAGACGACGGACACACAGAGGACGGACACACAGAGGGCGGACACACAGAGGACGGACACACAGAGGACGGACACACAGGGAACGGGCACACAGACGACGGACACACAGAGGATGGACACACAGAGGACGGACACACAGGGGATGGACATAGAGGACGGACACACAGAGGACGGACACACAGAGGACGGACACACAGAGGATGGACATACAGAGGACGGACACACAGAGGACGGACACACAGAGGACGGACACACAGAGGACGGACAAACAGAGGACAGACACACAGGGAACGGACACACAGAGGGCGGACACACAGAGGACGGACACACAGAGGACAGACAGACCCGACACTGACACACAGAGGACGGACACACAGGGGATGGACACACAGAGGACGGACTCATCGAGGAGGGAGACACACAGAATGGACACACAGAGGAGGGACACAGAGGACGGACACACAGAGGATGGACAAACAGAGGACGGACACACAGAGGATGGACACACAGAGGACGGACACACAGAGAATGGACACACAGTGGACTGACACACAGAGGACGGACACAGAGACGATGGACACACAGAGGACGGACACATACAGGATGGACATACAGAGGACGGACACACAGAGGACGGACATACAGAGGATGGACACACAGAGGACGGACTCACAGAGGACGGACACACAGGAAAGGGACACACAGAGGACGGACACACAGGACGGACACACAGACGACGGACACACAGAGGACGGACACACAGAGGACGGACACACAGAGGACGGACACACAGACGACGGACACACAGAGGACGGACACACAGAGGACGGACACACAGGGGATGGACATAGAGGACGGAAACACAGAGGACGGACACACACAGGACGGACACACAGAGGACGGACACACAGAGGACGGACACACAGAGGACGGACACACCGAGGACGGACACACAGAGGACGCACACACAGAGGACGGACACGCAGAGGACGGACACGCAGAGGACGGACACACAGAGGACGGACACACAGAGCACACACACACAGAGGACGGACACACAGGGGACTGACGCACAGAGGACGGACACACAGAGGAAGGACACACAGGGGATGGACAAACAGACGATGGACACACAGAGGACGGACACACAGAGTGCGGACAGACCCGACACTGACACACAGAGGACGGACACACAGAGGACGGACACACAGAGGACGGACAAACAGAGGACGGACAGACAGAGGACGGACAGACAGAGGACGGACAGACAGAGGAGGGACACACAGAGGAGGGACGCACAGAGGACGGACAGACAGAGGATGGACAGACAGACGATGGACACACAGAGGATGGACACACAGAGGACGGACACACAGAGGACGGACACACAGAGGACGGACACACAGAGGACGGACACACAGAGGACGGACACACAGATGACGGACAGACCCGACACTGACACACAGAGGACGGACACACAGAGGATGGACACACAGAGGATGGACACACAGAGCACGGACACAGAGAGGACGGACACAGAGAGGACGGACACACAGAGGACGGACACACAGAGGACGGATACACAGAGGACGGACACATTGAGGAGGGAGACACACAGGATGGACATCCAGAGGATGGACACACAGAGGACGGACACACAGAGGACGGACACACAGAGGACGGACACACAAAGGACGGACACACAGACGACGGACACACAGAGGACGGACATATAGAGGAGGGAGACACACAGGATGGACACCCAGAGGATAAACACACAGAGGACGGACACACAGAGGACAGACACACAGAGGACGGACACACAGAGGACGGACACACGGAGGGCGGACACACAGAGGTCGGACACACAGAGGACGGACACACAGTGGACGGACACACAGAGGACGGACACACAGGAACGGACACACAGAGGACGGACACACAGGGAAGGGACACACAGAGGACGGACACACAGAGGACGGACTCACAGAGGATGGACATACAGAGGACGGACACACAGAGGACGGACACACAGAGGACGGACACACAGGGGATGGACACACAGAGGACGGACTCATAGAGGAGGGAGACACACAGGATGGACACCCAGAGGACGGACACACAGAGGACGGACACACAGAGGACGGACACACAGAGAACGGACACACAGAGGACCGACACACAGAGGACGGACACACAGACGACGGACACACAGACGACGGACACACAGAGGACGGACACACAGAGGACGGACACACAGAGGATGGACATAGAGGACGGACACACAGAGGACGGACTCACAGAGGACGGACACACAGAGGACTGACACACAGAGGACGGACACACAGAGGATGGACATACAGAGGAAGGACACACGGGACAGACACACAGACGATGGACACACAGAGGACGGACAAACAGAGGACAGACACACAGGGAACGGACACACAGAGGGCGGACACACAGAGGACGGACACACAGAGGACGGAGACACACAGAGGACGGACACACAGAGGACGGACACACAGGGGACGGACACACTGAGGAGGGACACACAGGGAACGGACACACAGAAGACGGACACACAGAGGACGGAAACACCGAGGACGGACACATAGACGGCAGACACTCAGAGTAGGGACACACAGAGGACGGAGGCACACCGAGGACGGACACAGAGAGGACGGAGTCACAGAGGATGAACACACAGAGAACGGAGACACAGAGCGGACGGACACACAGTGACGGACACACAGAGGGCGGACACACAGAGAACAGACACACAGAGGAGGGAGACACACAGAGATCGGAGACACAGAGGACGGACACACAGAGGACGGACACACAGAGGACGGACATACAGAGGACGGACACACGGAAGACGGACACACAGGGGACGGACAAACTGGGGACAGACACACAGGGGACGGACACACAGAGGACGGACACATAGAGGACGGAGACACATAGGATGGACACCCAGAGGACGGACACACAGAGGACGGACACATAGAGGACAGACACACAGAGGACGGACACACAGAGGAAGGACACACAGGAACGGACACACAGAGGATGGACACACAGGGAAGGGACACACAGAGGACGGACACACAGAGGAAGGACACACAGAGGATGGACATACAGAGGAAGGACACACGGGACAGACACACAGACGATGGACACACAGAGGACGGACACACAGAGGACAGACACACAGAGGACGGACACACAGAGGAAGGACACACAGGAACGGACACACAGAGGATGGACACACAGGGAAGGGACACACAGAGGACGGACACACAGAGGAAGGACACACAGAGGATGGACATACAGAGGAAGGACACACGGGACAGACACACAGACGATGGACACACAGACGACGGACACACAGAGGACGGAAACACCGAGGACGGACACATAGACGGCAGACACTCAGAGGAGGGACACACAGAGAACGGAGGCACACCGAGGACGGACACAGAGAGGACGGACTCACAGAGGATGAACCCACAGAGGACGGAGACACAGAGCGGATGGACACACAGTGACGGACACACAGAGGGCGGACACACAGAGAACGGACACACAGAGGAGGGAGACACACAGAGATCGGAGACACAGAGGACGGACACACAGAGGACGGACACACAGAGGACGGACATACAGAGGACGGACACACGGAAGACGGACACACAGGGGACGGACAAACTGGGGACAGACACACAGGGGACGGACACACAGAGGACGGACACATAGAGGACGGAGACACATAGGATGGACACCCAGAGGACGGACACACAGAGGACGGACACACAGAGGACAGACACACAGAGGACGGTATTACAGAGGATGGACACACAGAGGATGGACACACAGAGGATGGACACACAGAGGATGGACACACAGAGGACGGACACACAGAGGACGGACACACAGACGACGGACATACAGACGACGGACATACATAGGACGGACACACAGAGGACGGACACACAGAGGACGGACACACAGAGAATGGACACACAGAGGATGGACAAACAGAGGACGGACACACAGAGGATGGACAAACAGAGGACGGACACACAGAGGATGGACACACAGAGGACGGACACACAGAGAATGGACACACAGAGGACTGACACACAGAGGACGGACACAGAGACGATGGAGTAACAGAGGACGGACACATAGAGGATGGACATACAGAGGATGGACATACAGAGGACGGACACACAGAGGACGGACATACAGAGGATGGACACACAGAGGACGGACACACAGAGGACGGACACACAGGAAAGGGACACACAGAGGACAGACACACAGGACGGACACACAGACGACGGACACACAGAGGACGGACACACAGAGGACGGACACACAGAGGACGGACGCACAGGGAACGGGCACACAGACGACGGACACACAGAGGATGGACACACAGAGGACGGACACACAGGGGATGGACATAGAGGACGGACACACAGAGGACGGACACACAGAGGACGGACACACAGAGGACGGACACACAGAGGATGGACATACAGAGGACGGACACACAGAGGACGGACACACAGAGGACGGACACACAGAGGACGGACAAACAGAGGACAGACACACAGGGAACGGACACACAGAGGGCGGACACACAGAGGACGGACACACAGAGGACAGACAGACCCGACACTGACACACAGAGGACGGACACACAGGGGATGGACACACAGAGGACGGACTCATCGAGGAGGGAGACACACAGAATGGACACACAGAGGAGGGACACAGAGGACGGACACACAGAGGATGGACAAACAGAGGACGGACACACAGAGGATGGACACACAGAGGACGGACACACAGAGAATGGACACACAGTGGACTGACACACAGAGGACGGACACAGAGACGATGGACACACAGAGGACGGACACATACAAGACGGACATACAGAGGACGGACACACAGAGGACGGACATACAGAGGATGGACACACAGAGGACGGACTCACAGAGGACGGACACACAGGAAAGGGACACACAGAAGACGGACACACAGGACGGACACACAGACGACGGACACACAGAGGACGGACACACAGAGGACGGACACACAGAGGACGGACACACAGACGACGGACACACAGAGGACGGACACACAGAGGACGGACACACAGGGGATGGACATAGAGGACGGAAACACAGAGGACGGACACACACAGGACGGACACACAGAGGACGGACACACAGAGGACGGACACACAGAGGACGGACACACCGAGGACGGACACACAGAGGACGCACACACAGAGGACGGACACGCAGAGGACGGACACGCAGAGGACGGACACACAGAGGACGGACACACAGAGCACACACACACAGAGGACGGACACACAGGGGACCGACGCACAGAGGACGGACACACAGAGGAAGGACACACAGGGGATGGACAAACAGACGATGGACACACAGAGGACGGACACACAGAGTGCGGACAGACCCGACACTGACACACAGAGGACGGACACACAGAGGACGGACACACAGAGGACGGACAAACAGAGGACGGACAGACAGAGGACGGACAGACAGAGGACGGACAGACAGAGGAGGGACACACAGAGGAGGGACGCACAGAGGACGGACAGACAGAGGATGGACAGACAGACGATGGACACACAGAGGATGGACACACAGAGGACGGACACACAGAGGACGGACACACAGAGGACGGAATAACAGAGGACGGACACACAGAGGACGGACACACAGATGACGGACAGACCCGACACTGACACACAGAGGACGGACACACAGAGGATGGACACACAGAGGATGGACACACAGAGCACGGACACAGAGAGGACGGACACAGAGAGGACGGACACACAGAGGACGGACACACAGAGGACGGATACACAGAGGACGGACACACAGAGGAGGGAGACACACAGGATGGACATCCAGAGGATGGACACACAGAGGACGGACACACAGAGGACGGACACACACAGGACGGACACACAAAGGACGGACACACAGACGACGGACACACAGAGGACGGACATATAGAGGAGGGAGACACACAGGATGGACACCCAGAGGATAAACACACAGAGGACGGACACACAGAGGACGGACACACAGAGGACGGACACACAGAGGACGGACACACGGAGGGCGGACACACAGAGGTCGGACACACAGAGGACGGACACACAGTGGACGGACACACAGAGGACGGACACACAGGAACGGACACACAGAGAACGGACACACAGGGAAGGGACACACAGAGGACGGACACACAGAGGACGGACTCACAGAGGATGGACATACAGAGGACGGACACACAGAGGACGGACACACAGAGGACGGACACACAGGGGATGGACACACAGAGGACGGACTCATAGAGGAAGGAGACACACAGGATGGACACCCAGAGGACGGACACACAGAGGACGGACACACAGAGGACGGACACACAGAGAACGGACACACAGAGGACCGACACACAGAGGACGGACACACAGACGACGGACACACAGACGACGGACACACAGAGGACGGACACACAGAGGACGGACACACAGAGGATGGACATAGAGGACGGACACACAGAGGACGGACTCACAGAGGACGGACACACAGAGGACTGACACACAGAGGACGGACACACAGAGGATGGACATACAGAGGAAGGACACACGGGACAGACACACAGACGATGGACACACAGAGGACGGACAAACAGAGGACAGACACACAGGGAACGGACACACAGAGGGCGGACACACAGAGGACGGACACACAGAGGACGGAGACACACAGAGGACGGACACACAGAGGATGGACACACAGGGGACGGACACACTGAGGAGGGACACACAGGGAACGGACACACAGAAGACGGACACACAGAGGACGGAAACACCGAGGACGGACACATAGACGGCAGACACTCAGAGTAGGGACACACAGAGGACGGAGGCACACCTAGGACGGACACAGAGAGGACGGAGTCACAGAGGATGAACACACAGAGAACGGAGACACAGAGCGGACGGACACACAGTGACGGACACACAGAGGGCGGACACACAGAGAACGGACACACAGAGGAGGGAGACACACAGAGATCGGAGACACAGAGGACGGACACACAGAGGACGGACACACAGAGGACGGACATACAGAGGACGGACACACGGAAGACGGACACACAGGGGACGGACAAACTGGGGACAGACACACAGGGGACGGACACACAGAGGACGGACACATAGAGGACGGAGACACATAGGATGGACACCCAGAGGACGGACACACAGAGGACGGACACACAGAGGACAGACACACAGAGGACGGACACACAGAGGAAGGACACACAGGAACGGACACACAGAGGATGGACACACAGGGAAGGGACACACAGAGGACGGACACACAGAGGAAGGACACACAGAGGACGGACACACAGAGGAAGGACACACAGAGGACGGACACACAGAGGAAGGACACACAGAGGACGGACACACAGGGGATGGACACACAGAGGACGGACTCATAGAGGAGGGAGACACACAGAATGGACACACAGAGGAGGGACACAGAGGACGGACACACAGAGGACGGACACACAGAGAATGGACACACAGAGGACTGACACAGAGAGGACGGACAAACAGACGATGGACACACAGAGGACGGACACACAGAGGACGGACACACAGGGGATGGACACACAGAGGACGGACAGACAGAGGACGGACAGACAGAGGAGGGACACACAGAGGAGGGACGCACAGAGGACGGACAGACAGAGGATGGACAGACAGAGGATGGACACACATAGGACGGACACACAGAGGACGGACACACAGATGACGGACACACAGATGACGGACAGACCCGACACTGACACACAGAGGACGGACACACAGAGGATGGACACACAGAGCACGGACACAGAGAGGACGGACACAGAGAGGACGGACACACAGAGGACGGACACACAGAGGACGGATACACAGAGGACGGACACACAGAGGAGGGAGACACACAGGATGGACATCCAGAGGATGGACACACAGCGGACGGACACACAGAGGACGGACACACAGAGGACGGACACACAAAGGACGGACACACAGACGACGGACACACAGAGGACGGACATATAGAGGAGGGAGACACACAGGATGGACACCCAGAGGATAAACACACAGAGGACGGACACACAGAGGACGGACACAGAGAGGACGGACACACAGAGGACGGACACACGGAGGGCGGACACACAGAGGTCGGACACACAGAGGACGGACACACAGGAACGGACACACAGAGGACGGACACACAGGGAAGGGACACACAGAGGACGGACACACAGAGGACGGACTCACAGAGGATGGACATACAGAGGACGGACACACAGAGGACGGACACACAGAGGACGGACACACAGGCGATGGACACACAGAGGACGGACTCATAGAGGAGGGAGACACACAGGATGGACACCCAGAGGACGGACACACAGAGGACGGACACAAGGAGGACGGACACACAGAGGACGGACACACAGAGAACGGACACACAGAGGACCGACACACAGAGGACGGACACACAGACGACGGACACACAGACGACGGACACACAGAGGACGGACACACAGAGTACGGACACACAGAGGATGGACATAGAGGACGGACACACAGAGGACGGACTCACAGTGGACGGACACACAGAGGACTGACACACAGAGGACGGACACACAGAGGATGGACATACAGTGGAAGGACACACGGGACAGACACACAGACGATGAACACACAGAGGACGGACAAACAGAGGACAGACACACAGGGAACGGACACACAGAGGACGGACACACAGAGGACGGACACACAGGGGACGGACACACAGAGGAGGGACACACAGGGAACGGACACACAGAGGAGGGACACACAGGGGACGGACACACAGAGGAGGGACACACAGGGAACGGACACACAGACGACGGACACACAGAGGACGGAAACACCGAGGACGGACACATAGACGGCAGACACTCAGAGGAGGGACACACAGAGAACGGAGGCACACCGAGGACGGACACAGAGAGGACGGACTCACAGAGGATGAACCCACAGAGGATGGAGACACAGAGCGGATGGACACACAGTGACGGACACACAGAGGGCGGACACACAGAGAACGGACACACAGAGGAGGGAGACACACAGAGATCGGAGACACAGAGGACGGACACACAGAGGACGGACACACAGAGGACGGACATACAGAGGACGGACACACGGAAGACGGACACACAGGGGACGGACAAACTGGGGACAGACACACAGGGGACGGACACACAGAGGACGGACACATAGAGGACGGAGACACATAGGATGGACACCCAGATGACGGACACACAGAGGACGGACACACAGAGGACAGACACACAGAGGACGGTATTACAGAGGATGGACACACAGAGGATGGACACACAGAGGATGGACACACAGAGGATGGACACACAGAGGATGGACACACAGAGGACGGACACACAGAGGACGGACACACAGACGACGGACACACAGACGACGGACATACATAGGACGGACACACAGAGGACGGACACACAGAGGATGGACACACAGAGGACGGACACACAGAGAATGGACACACAGAGGATGGACAAACAGAGGACGGACACACAGAGGATGGACAAACAGAGGACGGACACACAGAGGATGGACACACAGAGGACGGACACACAGAGAATGGACACACAGAGGACTGACACACAGAGGACGGACACAGAGACGATGGAGTAACAGAGGACGGACACATAGAGGATGGACATACAGAGGACGGACACACAGAGGACGGACATACAGAGGATGGACACACAGAGGACGGACACACAGAGGACGGACACACAGGAAAGGGACACACAGAGGACGGACACACAGGACGGACACACAGACGACGGACACACAGAGGACGGACACACAGAGGGCGGACACACAGAGGGCGGACACACAGAGGACGGACACACAGAGGACGGACACACAGGGAACGGGCACACAGACGACGGACACACAGAGGATGGACACACAGAGGACGGACACACAGGGGATGGACATAGAGGACGGACACACAGAGGACGGACACACAGAGGACGGACACACAGAGGACGGACACACAGAGGATGGACATACAGAGGACGGACACACAGAGGACGGACACACAGAGGACGGGCACACAGAGGACGGACACACAGAGGACGGTCACACAGAGGACGGACACACAGAGGATGCACACACAGAGGGGGGACACACAGGGGACCGACGCAGAGGACGGACACACAGAGGAAGGACACACAGGGGACGGACACACAGACGATGGACACACAGAGGACGGACACACAGAGGACGGACACACAGAGTGCGGACAGACCCGACACTGACACACAGAGGACGGACACACAGAGGACGGACACACAGAGGACGGACAAACAGAGGAGGGACGCACAGAGGACGGACAGACAGAGGACGGACAGACAGAGGACGGACACACAGAGGACGGAGACACAGAGGACAGGCACACAGTGGACGGACACACAGAGGACAGACAGACCGGACACAGACACACAGAGCACGGACACACAGAGGATGGACACACAGAGGACGGACACACAGAGGACGGACACACAGTGGACGGACACACAGGGGATGGACACACAGAGGACGGAACGACCCGTCACTGTCACACAGAGGACGAACACACAGAGGATGGACACACAGAGGACGGACACACAGAGGACGAACACACAGAGGACGGACACACAGAGGACGGATACACAGAGGACGGACACACAGAGGAGGGAGACACACAGGATGGACATCCAGAGGATGGACACACAGAGGACGGACAAACAGAGGACGGACACACAGAGGACGGACACACAAAGGACGGACACACAGACGACGGACACACAGAGGACGGACATATAGAGGAGGGAGAGACACAGGATGGACACCCAGAGGACGGACACCCAGAGGACGGACACACAGAGGACGGACACACAGAGGACGGACACACAGAGGACGGACACACAGAGGACAGACACACAGAGGACGGACACACAGAGGACGGACACAGAGGAACGGACACACAGAGGACGGACACACAGGGAAGGGACACACAGAGGACGGACACACAGAGGACGGACACACAGGGGATGGACATACAGAGGACGGACACACAGAGGACGGACACACCGAGGACGGACACACAGAGGACGGACACACAGAGGACGGAAACACAGTGGACGGACACACAGAGCACGGACACAGAGAGGACGGACACAGAGAGGACGGTCACACAGAGGACGGAAACACCGAGGACGGACACATAGACGGCAGACACACAGAGGGCGGACACACAGATAACGGACACACAGAGGAGGGAGACACACAGAGATCGGAGACACAGAGATCGGAGACACAGAGGACGGACACATAGAGGACGGACACACAGAGGACGGACATACAGAGGACGGACACACAGAAGACGGACACACAGGGGACGGACAAACTGGGGACGGACACACAGGGGACGGACACACAGAGGACGGACACATAGAGGACGGAGACACAGAGGATGGACACCCAGAGGACGGACACACAGAGGACGGAGACACAGAGGATGGACACCCAGAGGACGGACACACAGAGGACAGACACACAGAGGACCGTATTACAGAGGATGGACACACAGAGGATGGACACACAGAGGATGGACACACAGAGGATGGACACACAGAGGACGGACACACAGACGAGGGACACACAGACGACGGACATACATAGGACGGACTCACAGAGGACGGACACACAGAGGATGGACAAACAGAGGACGGACACACAGAGGAGGGACACACAGAGGACAGACACACAGAGGATGGACAAACAGAGGACGGACACACAGAGAATGGACACACAGAGGACTGACACACAGAGGACGGACACAGAGACGATGGACACACAGAGGACGGACACATAGAGGATGGACATACAGAGGACGGACACACAGAGGACGGACATACAGAGGATGGACACACAGAGGACGGACACACAGAGGACGGACACACAGGAAAGGGACACACAGAGGACGGACACACAGGACGGACACACAGACGACGGACACACAGAGGACGGACACACAGAGGACGGACACACAGACGACGGACACACAGAGGACGGACACACAGAGGACGGACACACAGGGGATGGACATAGAGGACGGAAACACAGAGGACGGACACACACAGGACGGACACACAGAGGACGGACACACAGAGGACGGACACACCGAGGACGGACACACAGAGGACGGACACGCAGAGGACGGACACGCAGAGGACGGACACACAGAGGACGGACACACAGAGGACGCACACACAGAGGACGGACACACAGAGGACCGACACACAGAGGACGGACACACAGAGGACGCACACACAGAGGACGGACACACAGAGGACCGACACACAGAGGACGGACACGCAGAGGACGGACACGCAGAGGACGGACACACAGAGGACGGACACACAGAGGACGCACACACAGAGGACGGACACACAGAGGACGGACACACAGAGGACGGACTCACAGAGGACGGCCACACAGAGGACTGACACACAGAGGACGGACACACAGAGGATGGACATACAGAGGAAGGACACACGGGACAGACACACAGAAAATGGACACACAGAGGACGGACAAACAGAGGACAGACACACAGGGAACGGACACACAGAGGGCAGACACACAGAGGACGGACACACAGAGGACGGAGACACACAGAGGACGGACACACAGAGGACGGACACACAGGGGACGGACACACAGAGGAGCGACACACAGGGAACGGATACACAGAGGACGGACACACAGGGAACGGACACACAGAGGGCGGACACACAGAGGACGGAGACACACAGAGGATGGACACACAGAGGACGGACAGACAGAGGACGGACAGACAGAGGAGGGACACACAGAGGAGGGACGCACAGAGGACGGACAGACAGAGGATGGACAGACAGAGGATGGACACACAGAGGACGGACACACAGAGGACGGACACACAGAGGACGGACACACAGATGACGGACAGACCCGACACTGACACACAGAGGACGGACACACAGAGGATGGACACACAGAGCACGGACACAGAGAGGACGGACACAGAGAGGACGGACACACAGAGGACGGACACACAGAGGACGGATACACAGAGGACGGACACACAGAGGAGGGAGACACACAGGATGGACATCCAGAGGATGGACACACAGAGGACGGACACACAGAGGACGGACACACAGAGGACGGACACACAAAGGACGGACACACAGACGACGGACACACAGAGGACGGACATATAGAGGAGGGAGACACACAGGATGGACACCCAGAGGATAAACACACAGAGGACGGACACACAGAGGACGGACACACAGAGGACGGACACACAGAGGACGGACTCACAGAGGATGGACATACAGAGGACGGACACACAGAGGACGGACACACAGAGGACGGACACACAGGGGATGGACACACAGAGGACGGACTCATAGAGGAGGGAGACACACAGGATGGACACCCAGAGGACGGACACACAGAGGACGGACACAAGGAGGACGGACACACAGAGGACGGACACACAGAGAACGGACACACAGAGGACCGACACACAGAGGACGGACACACAGACGACGGACACACAGACGACGGACACACAGAGGACGGACACACAGAGTACGGACTCACAGAGGACGGACACACAGAGGACTGACACACAGAGGACGGACACACAGAGGATGGACATACAGTGGAAGGACACACGGGACAGACACACAGACGATGGACACACAGAGGACGGACAAACAGAGGACAGACACACAGGGAACGGACACACAGAGGGCGGACACACAGAGGACGGACACACAGAGGACGGAGACACACAGAGAACGGACACACAGAGGACGGACACACAGGGGACGGACACACAGAGGAGGGACACACAGGGAACGGACACACAGAAGACGGACACACAGAGGACGGACACACAGGAAAGGGACACACAGAGGACGGACACACAGGACGGACACACAGACGACGGACACACAGAGGACGGACACACAGAGGGCGGACACACAGAGGACGGACACACAGAGGACGGACACACAGAGGACGGACACACAGGGAACGGGCACACAGACGACGGACACACAGAGGATGGACACACAGAGGACGGACACACAGGGGATGGACATAGAGGACGGACACACAGAGGACGGACACACAGAGGACGGTCACACAGAGGACGGACACACAGAGGATGGACATACAGAGGACGGACACACAGAGGACGGACACACAGAGGACGGGCACACAGAGGACGGACACACAGAGGACGGTCACACAGAGGACGGACACACAGAGGATGCACACACAGAGGGGGGACACACAGGGGACCGACGCAGAGGACGGACACACAGAGGAAGGACACACAGGGGACGGACACACAGACGATGGACACACAGAGGACGGACACACAGAGGACGGACACACAGAGTGCGGACAGACCCGACACTGACACACAGAGGACGGACACACAGAGGACGGACACACAGAGGACGGACAAACAGAGGAGGGACGCACAGAGGACGGACAGACAGAGGACGGACAGACAGAGGACGGACACACAGAGGACGGAGACACAGAGGACAGGCACACAGTGGACGGACACACAGAGGACAGACAGACCGGACACAGACACACAGAGCACGGACACGCAGAGGACGGACACACAGAGGACGGACACACAGAGGACGGACACACAGTGGACGGACACACAGGGGATGGACACACAGAGGACGGAACGACCCGTCACTGTCACACAGAGGACGAACACACAGAGGATGGACACACAGAGGACGGACACACAGAGGACGAACACACAGAGGACGGACACACAGAGGACGGATACACAGAGGACGGACACACAGAGAAGGGAGACACACAGGATGGACATCCAGAGGATGGACACACAGAGGACGGACAAACAGAGGACGGACACACAGAGGACGGACACACAAAGGACGGACACACAGACGACGGACACACAGAGGACGGACATATAGAGGAGGGAGAGACACAGGATGGACACCCAGAGGACGGACACCCAGAGGACGGACACACAGAGGACGGACACACAGAGGACGGACACACAGAGGACGGACACACAGAGGACGGACACACAGAGGACGGACACACAGGAACGGACACACAGAGGACGGACACACATGGAAGGGACACACAGAGGACGGACACACAGAGGACGGACACACAGGGGATGGACACACAGAGGACGGACACACAGAGGACGGACACACAGAGGACGGACACACAGAGGACGGAAACACAGTGGACGGACACACAGAGGACGGACACACAGAGGACGGAAACACCGAGGACGGACACACAGAGGACGGAAACACAGTGGACGGACACATAGACCGCAGACACACAGAGGGCGGACACACAGATAACGGACACACAGAGGAGGGAGACACACAGAGATCGGAGACACAGAGGACGGACACACAGAGGACGGACACACAGAGGACGGACATACAGAGGACGGACACACAGAAGACGGACACACAGGGGACGGACAAACTGGGGACGGACACACAGGGGACGGACACACAGAGGACGGACACATAGAGGACGGAGACACAGAGGATGGACACCCAGAGGACGGACACACAGAGGACGGAGACACAGAGGATGGACACCCAGAGGACGGACACACAGAGGACAGACACACAGAGGACGGTATTACAGAGGATGGACACACAGAGGATGGACACACAGAGGATGGACACACAGAGGATGGACACACAGAGGACGGAAACACCGAGGACGGACACATAGACGGCAGACACACAGAGGGCGGACACACAGATAACGGACACACAGAGGAGGGAGACACACAGAGATCGGAGACACAGAGGACGGACACACAGAGGACGGACACACAGAGGACGGACATACAGAGGACGGACACACAGAAGACGGACACACAGAGGACGGAAACACCGAGGACGGACACATAGACGGCAGACACTCAGAGGAGGGACACACAGAGAACGGAGGCACACCGAGGACGGACACAGAGAGGACGGACACACAGGGGACGGACACACAGAGGAGGGACACACAGGGAACGGACACACAGAAGACGGACACACAGAGGACGGAAACACCGAGGACGGACACATAGACGGCAGACACTCAGAGGAGGGACACACAGAGAACGGAGGCACACCGAGGACGGACACAGAGAGGACAGACTCACAGAGGATGAACCCACAGAGGACGGAGACACAGAGCGGATGGACACACAGTGACGGACACACAGAGGGCGGACACACAGAGAACGGACACACAGAGGAGGGAGACACACAGAGATCGGAGACACAGAGGACGGACACACAGAGGACGGACACACAGAGGACGGACATACAGAGGACGGACACACGGAAGACGGACACACAGGGGACGGACAAACTGGGGACAGACACACAGGGGACGGACACACAGAGGACGGACACATAGAGGACGGAGACACATAGGATGGACACCCAGAGGACGGACACACAGAGGACGGACACACAGAGGACAGACACACAGAGGACGGTATTACAGAGGATGGACACACAGAGGATGGACACACAGAGGATGGACACACAGAGGATGGACACACAGAGGACGGACACACAGAGGACGGACACACAGACGACGGACACACAGACGACGGACATACATAGGACGGACACACAGAGGACGGACACACAGAGGATGGACACACAGAGGACGGACACACAGAGAATGGACACACAGAGGATGGACAAACAGAGGACGGACACACAGAGGATGGACAAACAGAGGACGGACACACTGAGGATGGACACACAGAGGACGGACACACAGAGAATGGACACACAGAGGACTGACACACAGAGGACGGACACAGAGACGATGGAGTAACAGAGGACGGACACATAGAGGATGGACATACAGAGGACGGACACACAGAGGACGGACATACAGAGGATGGACACACAGAGGACGGACACACAGAGGACGGACACACAGGAAAGGGACACACAGAGGACGGACACACAGGACGGACACACAGACGACGGACACACAGAGGACGGACACACAGAGGGCGGACACACAGAGGACGGACACACAGAGGACGGACACACAGAGGACGGACACACAGGGAACGGGCACACAGACGACGGACACACAGAGGATGGACACACAGAGGACGGACACACAGGGGATGGACATAGAGGACGGACACACAGAGGACGGACACACAGAGGACGGTCACACAGAGGACGGACACACAGAGGATGGACATACAGAGGACGGACACACAGAGGACGGACACACAGAGGACGGGCACACAGAGGACGGACACACAGAGGACGGTCACACAGAGGACGGACACACAGAGGATGCACACACAGAGGGGGGACACACAGGGGACCGACGCAGAGGACGGACACACAGAGGAAGGACACACAGGGGACGGACACACAGACGATGGACACACAGAGGACGGACACACAGAGGACGGACACACAGAGTGCGGACAGACCCGACACTGACACACAGAGGACGGACACACAGAGGACGGACACACAGAGGACGGACAAACAGAGGAGGGACGCACAGAGGACGGACAGACAGAGGACGGACAGACAGAGGACGGACACACAGAGGACGGAGACACAGAGGACAGGCACACAGTGGACGGACACACAGAGGACAGACAGACCGGACACAGACACACAGAGCACGGACACGCAGAGGACGGACACACAGAGGACGGACACACAGAGGACGGACACACAGTGGACGGACACACAGGGGATGGACACACAGAGGACGGAACGACCCGTCACTGTCACACAGAGGACGAACACACAGAGGATGGACACACAGAGGACGGACACACAGAGGACGAACACACAGAGGACGGACACACAGAGGACGGATACACAGAGGACGGACACACAGAGAAGGGAGACACACAGGATGGACATCCAGAGGATGGACACACAGAGGACGGACAAACAGAGGACGGACACACAGAGGACGGACACACAAAGGACGGACACACAGACGACGGACACACAGAGGACGGACATATAGAGGAGGGAGAGACACAGGATGGACACCCAGAGGACGGACACCCAGAGGACGGACACACAGAGGACGGACACACAGAGGACGGACACACAGAGGACGGACACACAGAGGACGGACACACAGAGGACGGACACACAGGAACGGACACACAGAGGACGGACACACAGGGAAGGGACACACAGAGGACGGACACACAGAGGACGGACACACAGGGGATGGACACACAGAGGACGGACACACAGAGGACGGACACACAGAGGACGGACACACAGAGGACGGACACACAGAGGACGGAAACACAGTGGACGGACACACAGAGGACGGACACACAGAGGACGGAAACACCGAGGACGGACACACAGAGGACGGAAACACAGTGGACGGACACACAGAGGACGGTCACACAGAGGACGGAAACACCGAGGACGGACACATAGACGGCAGACACACAGAGGGCGGACACACAGATAACGGACACACAGAGGAGGGAGACACACAGAGATCGGAGACACAGAGGACGGACACACAGAGGACGGACACACAGAGGACGGACATACAGAGGACGGACACACAGAAGACGGACACACAGGGGACGGACAAACTGGGGACGGACACACAGGGGACGGACACACAGAGGACGGACACATAGAGGACGGAGACACAGAGGATGGACACCCAGAGGACGGACACACAGAGGACGGAGACACAGAGGACGGACACCCAGAGGACGGACACACAGAGGACAGACACACAGAGGACGGTATTACAGAGGATGGACACACAGAGGATGGACACACAGAGGATGGACACACAGAGGATGGACACACAGAGGACGGAAACACCGAGGACGGAAACATAGACGGCAGACACACAGAGGGCGGACACACAGATAACGGACACACAGAGGAGGGAGACACACAGAGATCGGAGACACAGAGGACGGACACACAGAGGACGGACACACAGAGGACGGACACACAGAAGACGGACACACAGGGGACGGACAAACTGGGGACGGACACACAGGGGACGGACACACAGAGGACGGACACATAGAGGACGGAGACACAGAGGATGGACACCCAGAGGACGGACACACAGAGGACGGAGACACAGAGGATGGACACCCAGAGGACGGACACACAGAGGACAGACACACAGAGGACGGTATTACAGAGGATGGACACACAGAGGATGGACACACAGAGGATGGACACACAGAGGATGGACACACAGAGGACGGACACACAGACGAGGGACACACAGACGACGGACATACATAGGACGGACTCACAGAGGACGGACACACAGAGGATGGACAAACAGAGGACGGACACACAGAGGAGGGACACACAGAGGACAGACACACAGAGGATGGACAAACAGAGGACGGACACACAGAGAATGGACACACAGAGGACTGACACACAGAGGACGGACACAGAGACGATGGACACACAGAGGACGGACACATAGAGGATGGACATACAGAGGACGGACACACAGAGGACGGACATACAGAGGATGGACACACAGAGGACGGACACACAGAGGACGGACACACAGGAAAGGGACACACAGAGGACGGACACACAGGACGGACACACAGACGACGGACACACAGAGGACGGACACACAGAGGACGGACACACAGGGGACGGACACACAGAGGACGGACACACAGAGGACGGACACACAGAGGACGGACACACAGACGACGGACACACAGAGGACGGACACACAGAGGACGGACACACAGGGGATGGACATAGAGGACGGAAACACAGAGGACGGACACACACAGGACGGACACACAGAGGACGGACACACAGAGGACGGACACACAGAGGACGGACACACCGAGGACGGACACACAGAGGACGGACACGCAGAGGACGGACACGCAGAGGACGGACACACAGAGGACGGACACACAGAGGACGCACACACAGAGGACGGACACACAGAGGACCGACACACAGAGGACGGACACACAGACGACGGACACACAGGCGACGGACACACAGAGGACGGACACACAGAGGACGGACACACAGAGGATGGACATAGAGGACGGACACACAGAGTACGGACTCACAGAGGACGGCCACACAGAGGACTGACACACAGAGGACGGACACACAGAGGATGGACATACAGAGGAAGGACACACGGGACAGACACACAGAAAATGGACACACAGAGGACGGACAAACAGAGGACAGACACACAGGGAACGGACACACAGAGGGCGGACACACAGAGGACGGACACACAGAGGACGGAGACACACAGAGGACGGACACACAGAGGACGGACACACAGGGGACGGACACACAGAGGAGCGACACACAGGGAACGGACACACAGAGGACGGACACACAGGGAACGGACACACAGAGGGCGGACACACAGAGGACGGAGAGACACAGAGGATGGACACACAGAGGACGGACACACAGAAGACGGACACACAGAGGACGGAAACACCGAGGACGGACACATAGACGGCAGACACTCAGAGGAGGGACACACAGAGGACGGAGGCACACCGAGGACGGACACAGAGAGGACGGACTCACAGAGGATGAACACACAGAGGACGGAGACACAGAGAGGACGGACACACAGTGACGGACACACAGAGGGCGGACACACAGAGAACGGACACACAGAGGAGGGAGACACACAGAGATCGGAGACACAGAGGAAGGACACACAGAGGACGGACACACAGAGGACGGACATACAGAGGACGGACACACAGAAGACGGACACACAGGGGACGGACAAACTGGGGACGGACACACAGGGGACGGACACACAGAGGACGGACACATTGAGGACGGAGACACATAGGATGGACACCCAGAGGACGGACACACAGAGGACGGACACACAGAGGACAGACACACATAGGACGGTATTACAGAGGATGGACACACAGAGGATGGACACACAGAGGATGGACACACAGAGGATGGACACACAGAGGACGGACACACAGAGGACGGACACACAGACGACGGACACACAGACGACGGACATACATAGGACGGACTCACAGAGGACGGACACACAGAGGATGGACAAACAGAGGACGGACACACAGAGGATGGACACACAGAGGACGGACACACAGAGAATGGACACACAGAGGACTGACACACAGAGGACGGACACAGAGACGATGGACTAACAGAGGACGGACACATAGAGGATGGACATACAGAGGACGGACACACAGAGGACGGACATACAGAGGATGGACACACAGAGGACGGTCACACAGAGGACGGACACACAGGAAAGGGACACACAGAGGACGGACACACGGGACGGACACACAGACGACGGACACACAGAGGACGGACACACAGAGGGCGGACACACAGAGGACGGACACACAGAGGACGGACACACAGGGAACGGACACACAGAGGACGGACACACAGAGGATGGACACACAGAGGACGGACACACAGGGGATGGACATAGACGACGGACACATAGAGGACGGACACACAGGACGGACACACAGAGGACGGACACACAGAGGATGGACATACAGAGGACGGACACACAGAGGACGGACACACAGAGGACGGGCACACAGAGGACGGACACACAGAGGGCGGTCACACAGAGGACGGACACACAGAGGATGCACACACAGAGGGGGGACACACAGGGGACCGACGCAGAGGACGGACACACAGAGGAAGGACACACAGGGGACGGACACACAGACGATGGACACACAGATGACGGACACACAGAGGACGGACACACAGAGTGCGGACAGACCCGACACTGACACACAGAGGACGGACACACAGAGGACGGACACACAGAGAACGGACAAACAGAGGACGGACAGACAGAGGACGGACAGACAGAGGACGGACAGACAGAGGACGGACAGACAGAGGACGGACAGACAGAGGAGGGACGCACAGAGGTCGGACCGACAGAGGACGGACAGACAGAGGACGTACACACAGAGGACGGAGACACAGAGGACATCCACACAGTGGACGGACACACAGAGGACAGACATACCGGACACAGACACACAGAGCACGGACACACAGAGGACGGACACACAGAGGACGGACACACAGAGGACGGACACACAGTGGACGGACACACAGAGGACGGACATACAGAGGATGGACACACAGAGGACGGTCACACAGAGGACGGACACACAGGAAAGGGACACACAGAGGACGGACACACGGGACGGACACACAGACGACGGACACACAGAGGACGGACACACAGAGGGCGGACACACAGAGGACGGACACACAGAGGACGGACACACAGAGGACGGACACACAGGGAACGGACACACAGAGGACGGACACACAGAGGATGGACACACAGAGGACGGACACACAGGGGATGGACATAGACGACGGACACATAGAGGACGGACACACAGGACGGACACACAGAGGACGGACACACAGAGGATGGACATACAGAGGACGGACACACAGAGGACGGACACACAGAGGTCGGGCACACAGAGGACGGACACACAGAGGACGGTCACACAGAGGACGGACACACAGAGGATGCACACACAGAGGGGGGACACACAGGGGACCGACGCAGAGGACGGACACACAGAGGAAGGACACACAGGGGACGGACACACAGACGATGGACACACAGATGACGGACACACAGAGGACGGACACACAGAGTGCGGACAGACCCGACACTGACACACAGAGGACGGACACACAGAGGACGGACACACAGAGAACGGACAAACAGAGGACGGACAGACAGAGGACGGACAGACAGAGGACGGACAGACAGAGGACGGACAGACAGAGGACGGACAGACAGAGGAGGGACGCACAGAGGTCGGACAGACAGAGGACGGACAGACAGAGGACGTACACACAGAGGACGGAGACACAGAGGACATCCACACAGTGGACGGACACACAGAGGACAGACATACCGGACACAGACACACAGAGCACGGACACACAGAGGACGGACACACAGAGGACGGACACACAGAGGACGGACATACAGTGGACGGACACACAGGGGATGGACACACAGAGGACGGAACGACCCGTCACAGTCACACAGAGGACGAACACACAGAGGATGGACACACAGAGGACGAACACACAGAGGACGGACACACAGAGGACGGATACACAGAGGACGGACACACAGAGGATGGACACACAGAGGATGGACACACAGAGGACGGATACACAGAGGACGAACACACAGAGGACGGACACAGAGGACGGACACACAGAGGAGGGAGACACACAGGATGGACATCCAGAGGATGGACACACAGAGGACGGACACACAGAGGACGGACACACAGAGGACGGACACACAAAGGACGGACACACAGACGACGGACACACAGAGGACGGACATATAGAGGAGGGAGAGACACAGGATGGACACCCAGAGGACGGACACACAGAGGACGGACACACAGAGGACGGACACACAGAGGACGGACACACAGAGGACGGACACACAGAGGACAGACACACAGAGGACGGACACACAGAGGATGGACACACAGGAACGGACACACAGAGGACGGACACACAGGGAAGGGACACACAGAGGACGGACACACAGAGGTCGGACACACAGGGGATGGACACACAGAGGACGGACACACAGAGGACGGACACACAGAGGAGGGACACACAGAGGACGGACACACAGAGGACGGACACACAGAGGACCGACACACAGACGACGGACACACAGACGACGGACACACAGAGGACGGACACACAGAGGACGGAAACACAGTGGACGGACACACAGAGGACGGACACACAGAGGACGGACACATAGACGGCAGACACTCAGAGGAGAGACACACAGAGGACGGAGGCACACCGAGGACGGACACAGAGAGGACGGAGTCACAGAGGATGAACACACAGAGGACGGAGACACAGAGAGGACGGACACACAGTGACGGACACACAGAGGGCGGACACACAGAGAACGGACACACAGAGGAGGGAGACACACAGAGATCGGAGACACAGAGGACGGACACACAGAGGACGGACACACAGAGGACGGACACACAGAGGACGGACATACAGAGGACGGACACACAGAAGACGGACACACAGGGGACGGACAAACTGGGGACGGACACACAGGGGACGGACACACAGAGGACGGACACATAGAGGACGGAGACACAGAGGATGGACACCCAGAGGACGGACACACAGAGGACGGACACACAGAGGACAGACAGACAGAGGACGGTATTACAGAGGATGGACACACAGAGGATGGACACACAGACGAGGGACACACAGATGACGGACATACATAGGACGGACTCACAGAGGACGGACACACAGAGGATGGACAAACAGAGGACGGACACACAGAGGATGGACACACAGAGCACGGACACACAGAGAATGGACACACAGAGGACTGACACACAGAGGACGGACACAGAGACGATGGACACACAGAGGACGGACACATAGAGGATGGACATACAGAGGACGGACACACAGAGGACGGACATACAGGAAAGGGACACACAGAGGACGGACACACAGGACGGACACACAGAGGACGGACACACAGAGGACGGACACACAGAGGACGGACACACAGAGGACGGACACACAGAGGACGGACACACAGAGGACGGACATACAGAGGACGGACACACAGAAGACGGACACACAGGGGACGGACACACCGAGGACGGACACACAGAGGACGGACACACAAAGGATGGACACACAGACGACGGACACAGAGGACGGACATATAGAGGAGGGAGACACACAGGATGGACACCCAGAGGACGGACACACAGAGGACGGACACACAGAGGATGGACACACAGAGGATGGACACACAGAGGACGGACACACAGAGGACGCACACACAGAGGACGGACACACAGAGGACGGACACACAGAGGACGGACACACAGAGGACGCACACACAGAGGACGGACACACAGGGGACCGACGCACAGAGGACGGACACACAGAGGAAGGACACACAGGGGACGGACAAATAGACGATGGACACACAGAGGACGGACACACAGAGGACGGACACACAGAGTGCGGACAGACCCGACATTGACACACAGAGGACGGACACACAGAGGACGGACAAACAGAGGACGGACAGACAGAGGACGGACAGACAGAGGAGGGACACACAGAGCAGGGACGCACAGAGGACGGACAGACAGAGGATGGACAGACAGACGATGGACACACAGAGGACGGACACACAGAGGACGGACACACAGAGGACAGACACACTGTGGACGGACACACAGAGGACAGACAGACCGGACACAGACACACAGAGGACGGACACACAGAGGACGAACACACAGAGGACGGACACACAGAGGACGGACACACAGATGACGGACAGACCCGACACTGACACACAGAGGACGGACACACAGAGGATGGACACACAGAGGACGGACACACAGAGGACGGACACACAGAGGACAGACACACAGAGGACGGACACACAGAGGACGGACACACAAAGGACGGACACACAGACGACGGACACAGAGGACGGACATATAGAGGAGGGAGACACACAGGATGGACACCCAGAGGACGGACACACAGAGGACGGACACACAGAGGATGGACAATCAGAGGATGGACACACAGAGGACCGACACACAGAGGACGGACACACAGAGGATGGACACACAGAGGACGGACACACAGAGGACGGACACACAGAGGACGGACACACAAAGGACGGACACACAGACGACGGACACAGAGGACGGACATATAGAGGAGGGAGACACACAGGATGGACACCCAGAGGACGGACACACAGAGGACGGACACACGGAGGGCGGACACACAGAGGTCGGACACACAGAGGACAGACACACAGAGGACGGACACACAGAGGAAGGACACACAGGAACGGACACACAGAGGATGGACACACAGGGAAGGGACACACAGAGGACGGACACACAGAGGACGGACTCACAGGGGATGGACACACAGAGGACGGACTCATAGAGGAGGGAGACACACAGAATGGACACCCAGAGGACGGACACAGAGAGGACGGACACACAGAGGATGGACACACAGAGGACGGACACACAGAGGACCGACACACAGAGGACGGACACACAGAGGAGGGACACACAGAGGATGGACACACAGAGGATGGACAAACAGAGGACGGACACACAGAGAATGGACACACAGAGGACTGACACACAGAGGACGGACACAGAGACGATGGACACACAGAGGACGGACACATAGAGGATGGACATACAGAGGACGGACACACAGAGGACGGACATACAGAGGATGGACACACAGAGGACCGACACACAGAGGACGGACACATAGGAAAGGGACACACAGAGGACGGACACACAGGACGGACACACAGACGACGGACACACAGAGGACGGACACACAGAGGACGGACACACAGAGGACGGACAGACAGAGGACGTACACACAGAGGACGGAGACACAGAGGACATCAACACAGTGGACGGACACACAGAGGACAGACATACCGGACACAGACACACAGAGCACGGACACACAGAGGACGGACACACAGAGGACGGACACACAGAGGACGGACACACAGTGGACGGACACACAGGGGATGGACACACAGAGGACGGAACGACCCGTCACTGTCACACAGAGGACGAACACACAGAGGATGGACACACAGAGGACGGACACACAGAGGACGGACACACAGAGGACGAACACACAGAGGACGGACACACAGAGGACGGATACACAGAGGACGGACACACAGAGGAGGGGGACACACAGGATGGACATCCAGAGGATGGACACACAGAGGACAGACACACAGAGGACGGACACACAGAGGACGGACACACAGGAACGGACACACAGAGGACGGACACACAGAGGAAGGACACACAGGGGACGGACAAATAGACGATGGACACACAGAGGATGGACACACAGAGGACGGAACGACCCGTCACAGTCACACAGAGGACGGACACACAAAGGACGGACACACAGACGACGGACACACAGAGGACGGACATATAGAGGAGGGAGAGACACAGGATGGACACCCAGAGGACGGACACACAGAGGACGGACAGACAGAGGACGGACAGACAGAGGACGGACAGACAGAGGAGGGACGCACAGAGGTCGGACAGACAGAGGACGGAGAGACAGAGGACGTACACACAGAGGACGGAGACACAGAGGACATCCACACAGTGGACGGACACACAGAGGACAGACATACCGGACACAGACACACAGAGCACGGACACACAGAGGACGGACACACAGAGGACGGACACACAGAGGACGGACACACAGTGGACGGACACACAGGGGATGGACACACAGAGGACGGAACGACCCGTCACAGTCACACAGAGGACGAACACACAGAGGATGGACACACAGAGGACGAACACACAGAGGACGGACACACAGAGGACGGATACACAGAGGACGGACACACAGAGGATGGACATACAGAGGACGGATACACAGAGGACGAACACACAGAGGACGGACACAGAGGACGGACACACAGAGGAGGGAGACACACAGGATGGACATCCAGAGGATGGACACACAGAGGACGGACACACAGAGGACGGACACACAGAGGACGGACACACAAAGGACGGACACACAGACGACGGACACACAGAGGACGGACATATAGAGGAGGGAGAGACACAGGATGGACACCCAGAGGACGGACACACAGAGGACGGACACACAGAGGACGGACACACAGAGGACGGACACACAGAGGACGGACACACAGAGGACAGACACACAGAGGACGGACACACAGAGGTCGAAACACAGGGGATGGACTCGCAGAGGACGGACACACAGAGGACGGACACACAGAGGACGGACACACAGAGGACCGACACACAGACGATGGACACACAGACGACGGACACACAGAAGACGGACACACAGAGGACGGAAACACAGTGGACGGACACACAGAGGAAGGACACACAGAGGACGGACACATAGACGGCAGACACTCAGAGGAGAGACACACAGAGGACGGAGGCACACCGAGGACGGACACAGAGAGGACGGAGTCACAGAGGATGAACACACAGAGGACGGAGACCCAGAGAGGACGGACACACAGTGACGGACACACAGAGGGCGGACACACAGAGAACGGACACACAGAGGAGGGAGACACACAGAGATCGGAGACACAGAGGACGGACACACAGAGGACGGACACACAGAGGACGGACACACAGAGGACGGACACACAGAAGACGGACACACAGGGGACGGACAAACTGGGGACGGACACACAGAGGACGGACACACAGAGGACAGACACACAGAGGACGGTATTACAGAGGATGGACACACAGAGGATGGACACACAGAGGATGGACACACAGAGGATGGACACACAGAGGATGGACACACAGAGGATGGACACACAGAGGACGGACACACAGACGAGGGACACACAGATGACGGACATACATAGGACGGACTCACAGAGGACGGACACACAGGGGATGGACAAACAGAGGACGGACACACAGAGGATGGACACACAGAGGACGAACACACAGAGAATGGACACACAGAGGACTGACACACAGAGGACGGACACAGAGACGATGGACACACAGAGGACGGACACATAGAGGATGGACATACAGAGGACGGACACACAGAGGACGGACACACAGGAAAGGGACACACAGAGGACGGAACGACCCGTCACAGTCACACAGAGGACGAACACACAGAGGATGGACACACAGAGGACGAACACACAGAGGACGGACACACAGAGGACGGATACACAGAGGACGGACACACAGAGGATGGACACACAGAGGACGGATACACAGAGGACGAACACACAGAGGACGGACACAGAGGACGGACACACAGAGGAGGGAGACACACAGGATGGACATCCAGAGGATGGACACACAGAGGACGGACACACAGAGGACGGACACACAGAGGACGGACACACAAAGGACGGACACACAGACGACGGACACACAGAGGACGGACATATAGAGGAGGGAGAGACACAGGATGGATACCCAGAGGACGGACACACAGAGGACGGACACACAGAGGACGGACACACAGAGGACGGACACACAGAGGACGGACACACAGAGGACAGACACACAGAGGACGGACACACAGAGGACGGACACACAGGAACGGACACACAGAGGACGGACACACAGGGAAGGGACACACAGAGGACGGACACACAGAGGTCGAAACACAGGGGATGGACTCGCAGAGGACGGACACACAGAGGACGGACACACAGAGGATGGACACACAGAGGACCGACACACAGACGACGGACACACAGACGACGGACACACAGAAGACGGACACACAGAGGACGGAAACACAGTGGACGGACACACAGAGGAAGGACACACAGAGGACGGACACATAGACGGCAGACACTCAGAGGAGAGACACACAGAGGACGGAGGCACACCGAGGACGGACACAGAGAGGACGGAGTCACAGAGGATGAACACACAGAGGACGGAGACACAGAGAGGACGGACACACAGTGACGGACACACAGAGGGCGGACACACAGAGAACGGACACACAGAGGAGGGAGACACACAGAGATCGGAGATACAGAGGACGGACACACAGAGGACGGACACACAGAGGACGGACACACAGAGGACGGACACACAGAGGACGGACACACAGAAGACGGACACACAGGGGACGGACAAACTGGGGACGGACACACAGAGGACGGACACACAGAGGACAGACACACAGAGGACAGACACACAGAGGACGGTATTACAGAGGATGGACACACAGAGGATGGACACACAGAGGATGGACACACAGAGGATGGACACACAGAGGATGGACACACAGAGGACGGACACACAGACGAGGGACACACAGATGACGGACATACATTGGATGGACTCACAGAGGACGGACACACAGAGGATGGACAAACAGAGGACGGACACACAGAGGAGAGACACACAGAGGACGGACACACAGAGGATGGACAAACAGAGGACGGACACACAGAGGATGGACACACAGAGGACGGACACACAGAGAATGGACACACAGAGGACTGACACACAGAGGACGGATACAGAGACGATGGACACACAGATGACGGACACATAGAGGATGGACATAGAGAGGACGGACACACAGAGGACGGACATACAGAGGATGGACACACAGAGGACGGACACACAGAGGACGGACACACAGGAAAGGGACACACAGAGGACGGACACACAGGACGGACACACAGACGACGGACACACAGAGGACGGACACACAGAGGACGGACACACAGAGGACGGACACACAGAGGACGGAGACACAGGGGATGGACATAGAGGACGGAAACACAGAGGACGGACACACACAGGACGGACACACAGAGGACGGACACACAGAGGACGGACACACAGAGGACGGACACACAGAGGACGGACACACCGAGGACGGACACGCAGAGGACGGACACGCAGAGGACGGACACACAGAGGACGGACACACAGAGGACGCATACACAGAGGACGGACACACAGGGGACCGACGCACAGAGGACGGACACACAGAGGAAGGACACACAGGGGACGGACACACAGAGGACGGACATACAGAGGATGGACACACAGAGGACGGACACACAGAGGACGGACACACAGGAAAGGGACACACAGAGGACGGACACACAGGACGGACACACAGAGGACGGACACACAGAGTACGGACACACAGAGGACGGACACACAGGGGATGGACATAGAGGACGGAAACACAGAGGATGGACACACAGAGGACGGACACACCGAAGACGGACACACAGAGGACGGACACGCAGAGGACGGACACGCAGAGGACGGACACACAGAGGACGGACACACAGAGGACGCACACACAGAGGACAGACACACAGGGGACCGACGCACAGAGGACGGACACACAGAGGAAGGACACACAGGGGACGGACAAACAGACGATGGACACACAGAGGACGGACACACAGAGGACGGACACACAGAGTGCGGACAGACCCGACACTGACACACAGAGGACGGACACACAGAGGACGGTCACACAGAGGACGGACAAACAGAGGACGGACAGACAGAGGACGGACAGACAGAGGAGGGACACACAGAGGAGGGACGCACAGAGGACGGACAGACAGAGGATGGACAGACAGAGGATGGACACACAGAGGACGGACACACAGAGGACGGACACACAGAGGACAGACACACAGTGGACGGACACACAGAGGACAGACAGACCGGACACAGACACACAGAGGACGGACACACAGAGGACGGACACACAGAGGACGGACACACAGAGGACGGACACACAGAGGACGGACACACAGAGGACGGACACATAGAGGATGGACATACAGAGGACGGACACACAGAGGACGGACACACAGAGGACGGACACACAGGGGATGGACACACAGAGGACGGACTCATAGAGGAGGGAGACACACAGAATGGACACCCAGAGGACGGACACACAGAGGACGGACACACAGAGGATGGACACACAGAGGACGGACACACAGAGGACCGACACACAGAGGACGGACACACAGAGGAGGGACACACAGAAGACGGACACACAGAGGATGGACAAACAGAGGACGGACACACAGAGAATGGACACACAGAGGACTGACACACAGAGGACGGACACAGAGGCGATGGACACACAGAGGACGGACACATAGAGGATGGACATACAGAGGACGGACACACAGAGGACGGACATACAGAGGATGGACACACAGAGGACCGACACACAGAGGACGGACACATAGGAAAGGGACACACAGAGGACGGACACACAGGACGGACACACAGACGACGGACACACAGAGGACGGACACACAGAGGACGGACACACAGAGGACGGACAGACAGAGGACGTACACACAGAGGACGGAGACACAGAGGACATCCACACAGTGGACGGACACACAGAGGACAGACATACCGGACACAGACACACAGAGCACGGACACACAGAGGACGGACACACAGAGGACGGACACACAGAGGACGGACACACAGTGGACGGACACACAGGGGATGGACACACAGAGGACGGAACGACCCGTCACTGTCACACAGAGGACGAACACACAGAGGATGGACACACAGAGGACGGACACACAGAGGACGAACATACAGAGGACGGACACACAGAGGACGGATACACAGAGGACGGACACACAGAGGAGGGAGACACACAGGATGGACATCCAGAGGATGGACACACAGAGGACGGACACACAGAGGACGGACACACAGAGGACGGACACACAAAGGACGGACACACAGACGACGGACACTCAGAGGACGGACATATAGAGGAGGGAGAGACACAGGATGGACACCCAGAGGACGGACACACAGAGGACGGACACACAGAGGACGGGCACACAGAGGACGGACACACAGAGGACGGACACACAGAGGACAGACACACAGAGGACGGACACACAGAGGACGGACACACAGGAACGGACACACAGAGGACGGACACACAGGGAAGGGACACACAGAGGACGGACACACAGAGGTCGGACACACAGGGGACGGACACACAGAGGACGGAAACACAGAGGACGGACACACAGAGGACAGACACACAGAGGACCGACACACAGACGACGGACACACAGACGACGGACACACAGAAGACGGACACACAGAGGACGGAAACACAGTGGACGGACACACAGTGGACGGACACACAGAGGACGGACACACAGAGGACGGACACACAGTGGACGGACACACAGGGGATGGACACACAGAGGACGGAACGACCCGTCACTGTCACACAGAGGACGAACACACAGAGGATGGACACACAGAGGACGGACACACAGAGGACGGACACACAGAGGACGAACACACAGAGGACGGACACACAGAGGACAGACACACAGAGGACGGACACACAGAGGACGGACACACAGGAACGGACACACAGAGGACGGACACACAGAGGAAGGACACACAGGGGACGGACAAATAGACGATGGACACACAGAGGATGGACACACAGAGGACGGAACGACCCGTCACAGTCACACAGAGGACGGACACACAAAGGACGGACACACAGACGACGGACACACAGAGGACGGACATATAGAGGAGGGAGAGACACAGGATGGACACCCAGAGGACGGACACACAGAGGACGGACAGACAGAGGACGGACAGACAGAGGACGGACAGACAGAGGAGGGACGCACAGAGGTCGGACAGACAGAGGACGGACAGACAGAGGACGTACACACAGAGGACGGAGACACAGAGGACATCCACACAGTGGACGGACACACAGAGGACAGACATACCGGACACAGACACACAGAGCACGGACACACAGAGGACGGACACACAGAGGACGGACACACAGAGGACGGACACACAGTGGACGGACACACAGGGGATGGACACACAGAGGACGGAACGACCCGTCACAGTCACACAGAGGACGAACACACAGAGGATGGACACACAGAGGACGAACACACAGAGGACGGACACACAGAGGACGGATACACAGAGGACGGACACACAGAGGATGGACATACAGAGGACGGATACACAGAGGACGAACACACAGAGGACGGACACAGAGGACGGACACACAGAGGAGGGAGACACACAGGATGGACATCCAGAGGATGGACACACAGAGGACGGACACACAGAGGACGGACACACAGAGGACGGACACACAAAGGACGGACACACAGACGACGGACACACAGAGGACGGACATATAGAGGAGGGAGAGACACAGGATGGACACCCAGAGGACGGACACACAGAGGACGGACACACAGAGGACGGACACACAGAGGACGGACACACAGAGGACGGACACACAGAGGACAGACACACAGAGGACGGACACACAGAGGTCGAAACACAGGGGATGGACTCGCAGAGGACGGACACACAGAGGACGGACACACAGAGGACGGACACACAGAGGACCGACACACAGACGATGGACACACAGACGACGGACACACAGAAGACGGACACACAGAGGACGGAAACACAGTGGACGGACACACAGAGGAAGGACACACAGAGGACGGACACATAGACGGCAGACACTCAGAGGAGAGACACACAGAGGACGGAGGCACACCGAGGACGGACACAGAGAGGACGGAGTCACAGAGGATGAACACACAGAGGACGGAGACCCAGAGAGGACGGACACACAGTGACGGACACACAGAGGGCGGACACACAGAGAACGGACACACAGAGGAGGGAGACACACAGAGATCGGAGACACAGAGGACGGACACACAGAGGACGGACACACAGAGGACGGACACACAGAGGACGGACACACAGAAGACGGACACACAGGGGACGGACAAACTGGGGACGGACACACAGAGGACGGACACACAGAGGACAGACACACAGAGGACGGTATTACAGAGGATGGACACACAGAGGATGGACACACAGAGGATGGACACACAGAGGATGGACACACAGAGGATGGACACACAGAGGATGGACACACAGAGGACGGACACACAGACGAGGGACACACAGATGACGGACATACATAGGACGGACTCACAGAGGACGGACACACAGGGGATGGACAAACAGAGGACGGACACACAGAGGATGGACACACAGAGGACGAACACACAGAGAATGGACACACAGAGGACTGACACACAGAGGACGGACACAGAGACGATGGACACACAGAGGACGGACACATAGAGGATGGACATACAGAGGACGGACACACAGAGGACGGACACACAGGAAAGGGACACACAGAGGACGGAACGACCCGTCACAGTCACACAGAGGACGAACACACAGAGGATGGACACACAGAGGACGAACACACAGAGGACGGACACACAGAGGACGGATACACAGAGGACGGACACACAGAGGATGGACACACAGAGGACGGATACACAGAGGACGAACACACAGAGGACGGACACAGAGGACGGACACACAGAGGAGGGAGACACACAGGATGGACATCCAGAGGATGGACACACAGAGGACGGACACACAGAGGACGGACACACAGAGGACGGACACACAAAGGACGGACACACAGACGACGGACACACAGAGGACGGACATATAGAGGAGGGAGAGACACAGGATGGATACCCAGAGGACGGACACACAGAGGACGGACACACAGAGGACGGACACACAGAGGACGGACACACAGAGGACGGACACACAGAGGACAGACACACAGAGGACGGACACACAGAGGACGGACACACAGGAACGGACACACAGAGGACGGACACACAGGGAAGGGACACACAGAGGACGGACACACAGAGGTCGAAACACAGGGGATGGACTCGCAGAGGACGGACACACAGAGGACGGACACACAGAGGATGGACACACAGAGGACCGACACACAGACGACGGACACACAGACGACGGACACACAGAAGACGGACACACAGAGGACGGAAACACAGTGGACGGACACACAGAGGAAGGACACACAGAGGACGGACACATAGACGGCAGACACTCAGAGGAGAGACACACAGAGGACGGAGGCACACCGAGGACGGACACAGAGAGGACGGAGTCACAGAGGATGAACACACAGAGGACGGAGACACAGAGAGGACGGACACACAGTGACGGACACACAGAGGACGGACACACAGAGGACGGACACACAGAAGACGGACACACAGGGGACGGACAAACTGGGGACGGACACACAGAGGACGGACACACAGAGGACAGACACACAGAGGACGGTATTACAGAGGATGGACACACAGAGGATGGACACACAGAGGATGGACACACAGAGGATGGACACACAGAGGATGGACACACAGAGGATGGACACACAGAGGACGGACACGCAGAGGACGGACACACAGAGGACGGACACACAGAGGACGCATACACAGAGGACGGACACACAGGGGACCGACGCACAGAGGACGGACACACAGAGGAAGGACACACAGGGGACGGACACACAGAGGACGGACATACAGAGGATGGACACACAGAGGACGGACACACAGAGGACGGACACACAGGAAAGGGACACACAGAGGACGGACACACAGGACGGACACACAGAGGACGGACACACAGAGTACGGACACACAGAGGACGGACACACAGGGGATGGACATAGAGGACGGAAACACAGAGGATGGACACACAGAGGACGGACACACCGAAGACGGACACACAGAGGACGGACACGCAGAGGACGGACACGCAGAGGACGGACACACAGAGGACGGACACACAGAGGACGCACACACAGAGGACAGACACACAGGGGACCGACGCACAGAGGACGGACACACAGAGGAAGGACACACAGGGGACGGACAAACAGACGATGGACACACAGAGGACGGACACACAGAGGACGGACACACAGAGTGCGGACAGACCCGACACTGACACACAGAGGACGGACACACAGAGGACGGTCACACAGAGGACGGACAAACAGAGGACGGACAGACAGAGGACGGACAGACAGAGGAGGGACACACAGAGGAGGGACGCACAGAGGACGGACAGACAGAGGATGGACAGACAGAGGATGGACACACAGAGGACGGACACACAGAGGACGGACACACAGAGGACAGACACACAGTGGACGGACACACAGAGGACAGACAGACCGGACACAGACACACAGAGGACGGACACACAGAGGACGGACACACAGAGGACGGACACACAGAGGACGGACACACAGGGGATGGACACACAGAGGACGGACTCATAGAGGAGGGAGACACACAGAATGGACACCCAGAGGACGGACACACAGAGGACGGACACACAGAGGATGGACACACAGAGGACGGACACACAGAGGAACGACACACAGAGGACGGACACACAGAGGAGGGACACACAGAAGACGGACACACAGAGGATGGACAAACAGAGGACGGACACACAGAGAATGGACACACAGAGGACTGACACACAGAGGACGGACACAGAGGCGATGGACACACAGAGGACGGACACATAGAGGATGGACATACAGAGGACGGACACACAGAGGACGGACATACAGAGGATGGACACACAGAGGACCGACACACAGAGGACGGACACATAGGAAAGGGACACACAGAGGACGGACACACAGGACGGACACACAGACGACGGACACACAGAGGACGGACACACAGAGGACGGACACACAGAGGACGGACAGACAGAGGACGTACACACAGAGGACGGAGACACAGAGGACATCCACACAGTGGACGGACACACAGAGGACAGACATACCGGACACAGACACACAGAGCACGGACACACAGAGGACGGACACACAGAGGACGGACACACAGAGGACGGACACACAGTGGACGGACACACAGGGGATGGACACACAGAGGACGGAACGACCCGTCACTGTCACACAGAGGACGAACACACAGAGGATGGACACACAGAGGACGGACACACAGAGGACGAACATACAGAGGACGGACACACAGAGGACGGATACACAGAGGACGGACACACAGAGGAGGGAGACACACAGGATGGACATCCAGAGGATGGACACACAGAGGACGGACACACAGAGGACGGACACACAGAGGACGGACACACAAAGGACGGACACACAGACGACGGACACTCAGAGGACGGACATATAGAGGAGGGAGAGACACAGGATGGACACCCAGAGGACGGACACACAGAGGACGGACACACAGAGGACGGGCACACAGAGGACGGACACACAGAGGACGGACACACAGAGGACAGACACACAGAGGACGGACACACAGAGGACGGACACACAGGAACGGACACACAGCGGACGGACACACAGGGAAGGGACACACAGAGGACGGACACACAGAGGTCGGACACACAGGGGACGGACACACAGAGGACGGAAACACAGAGGACGGACACACAGAGGACAGACACACAGAGGACCGACACACAGACGACGGACACACAGACGACGGACACACAGAAGACGGACACACAGAGGACGGAAACACAGTGGACGGACACACAGTGGACGGACACACAGAGGACGGACACACAGAGGACGGACACATAGGCGGCAGACATTCAGAGGAGAGACACACAGAGGACGCAGGCACACCGAGGACGGACACAGAGAGGACGGAGTCACAGAGGATGAACACACAGAGGACGGAGACACAGAGAGGACGGACACACAGTGACGGACACACAGAGGGCGGACACACAGAGAACGGACACACAGAGGAGGTAGACACACAGAGATCGGAGACACAGAGGACGGACACACAGAGGACGGACACACAGAGGACGGACACACAGAGGACGGACATACAGAGGACGGACACACAGAAGACGGACACACAGGGGACGGACAAACTGGGGACGGACACACAGGGGACGGACACACAGAGGACGGACACATAGAGGACGGAGACACAGAGGATGGACACCCAGAGGATGGACACACAGAGGACGGACACACAGAGGACAGACACACAGAGGACGGTATTACAGAGGATGGACACACAGAGGATGGACACACAGAGGATGGACACACAGAGGATGGACACACAGAGGACGGACACAAAGAGGACGGACACACAGACGAGGGACACACAGACGACGGACACACAGAGGATGGACAAACAGAGGACGGACACACAGAGGATGGACACACAGAGGACGGAAACATAGAGGATGGACAAACAGAGGACGGACACACAGAGGATGGACACACAGAGGACGGACACACAGGAAAGGGACACACAGAGGACGGACACACAGGACGGACACACAGAGGACGGACACACAGAGGACGGACACACAGAGGACGGACACACAGAGGACGGACATAGAGGACGGAAACACAGAGGACGGACTCACAGAGGATGGACACACAGAGGATGGACACACAGAGGATGGACACACAGAGGACGGACACAAAGAGGACGGACACACAGACGAGGGACACACAGACGACGGACACACAGAGGATGGACACATAGAGGACGGAGACACAGAGGATGGACACCCAGAGGACGGACACACAGAGGACGGACACACAGAGGACAGACACACAGAGGACGGTATTACAGAGGATGGACACACAGAGGATGGACACACAGAGGATGGACACACAGAGGATGGACACACAGAGGACGGACACACAGAGGACGGACACACAGACGAGGGACACACAGATGACGGACATACATTGGATGGACTCACAGAGGACGGACACACAGAGGATGGACAAACAGAGGACGGACACACAGAGGAGGGACACACAGAGGACGGACACACAGAGGATGGACAAACAGAGGACGGACACACAGAGGATGGACACACAGAGGACGGACACACAGAGAATGGACACACAGAGGACTGACACACAGAGGACGGATACAGAGACGATGGACACACAGAGGACGGACAGATAGAGGATGGACATAGAGAGGACGGACACACAGAGGACGGACATACAGAGGACAGACACACAGAGGACGGTATTACAGAGGATGGACACACAGAGGATGGACACACAGAGGATGGACACACAGAGGATGGACACACAGAGGACGGACACAAAGAGGACGGACACACAGACGAGGGACACACAGACGACGGACACACAGAGGATGGACAAACAGAGGACGGACACACAGAGGATGGACACACAGAGGACGGAAACATAGAGGATGGACAAACAGAGGACGGACACACAGAGGATGGACACACAGAGGACGGACACACAGGAAAGGGACACACAGAGGACGGACACACAGGACGGACACACAGAGGACGGACACACAGAGGACGGACACACAGAGGACGGACATAGAGGACGGAAACACAGAGGACGGACACACAGAGGATGGACACACAGAGGATGGACACACAGAGGATGGACACACAGAGGACGGACACAAAGAGGACGGACACACAGACGAGGGACACACAGACGACGGACACACAGAGGATGGACACATAGAGGACGGAGACACAGAGGATGGACACCCAGAGGACGGACACACAGAGGACGGACACACAGAGGACAGACACACAGAGGACGGTATTACAGAGGATGGACACACAGAGGATGGACACACAGAGGATGGACACACAGAGGATGGACACACAGAGGACGGACACACAGAGGACGGACACACAGACGAGGGACACACAGATGACGGATATACATTGGATGGACTCACAGAGGACGGACACACAGAGGATGGACAAACAGAGGACGGACACACAGAGGAGGGACACACAGAGGACGGACACACAGGAAAGGGACACACAGAGGACGGACACACAGGACGGACACACAGAGGACTGACACACAGAGGACGGATACAGAGACGATGGACACACAGAGGACGGACACATAGAGGATGGACATAGAGAGGACGGACACACAGAGGACGGACATACAGAGGATGGACACACAGAGGACGGACACACAGAGGACGGACACACAGGAAAGGGACACACAGAGGACGGACACACAGGACGGACACACAGACGACGGACACACAGAGGACGGACACACAGAGGACGGACACACAGAGGACGGACACACAGAGGACGGACACACAGGAAAGGGACACACAGAGGACGGACACACAGGACGGACACACAGACGACGGACACACAGAGGACGGACACACAGAGGACGGACACACAGAGGACGGACACACAGAGGACGGACATACAGAGGACGGACACACAGAAGACGGACACACAGGGGACGGACAAACTGGGGACGGACACACAGGGGACGGACACACAGAGGACGGACACTTGGAGGACGGAGACACAGAGGATGGACACCCAGAGGACGGACACACGGAGGACGGACACACAGAGGACAGACACACAGAGGACGGTATTACAGAGGATGGACACACAGAGGATGGACACACAGAGGATGGACACACAGAGGATGGACACACAGAGGACGGACACAAAGAGGACGGACACACAGACGAGGGACACACAGACGACGGACACACAGAGGATGGACAAACAGAGGACGGACACACAGAGGATGGACACACAGAGGACGGAAACATAGAGGATGGACAAACAGAGGACGGACACACAGAGGACGGACACACAGAGGACGGACACACAGAGGACGGACACACAGAGGACGGACACACAGGACGGACACACAGAGGACGGACACACAGAGGACGGACACACAGAGGACGGACACACAGAGGACGCATACACAGAGGACGGACACACAGGGGACCGACGCACAGAGGACGGACACACAGAGGAAGGACACACAGGGGACGGACACACAGAGGACGGACATACAGAGGATGGACACACAGAGGACGGACACACAGAGGACGGACACACAGGAAAGGGACACACAGAGGACGGACACACAGGACGGACACACAGAGGACGGACACACAGAGGACGGACACACAGAGGACGGACACACAGAGGACGGACACACAGGGGATGGACATAGAGGACGGAAACACAGAGGACGGACACACAGAGGACGGACACACAGAGGACGGACACACAGAGGACGGACACACCGAAGACGGACACACAGAGGACGGACACGCAGAGGACGGACACGCAGAGGACGGACACACAGAGGACGGACACACAGAGGACGCACACACAGAGGACGGACACACGGGACCGACGCACAGAGGACGGACACACAGAGGAAGGACACACAGGGGACGGACAAACAGACGATGGACACACAGAGGACGGACACACAGAGGACGGACACACAGAGTGCGGACAGACCCGACACTGACACACAGAGGACGGACACACAGAGGACGGACACACAGAGGACGGACAGACAGAGGACGGACAGACAGAGGACGGACAGACAGAGGACGGACAGACAGAGGAGGGACACACAGAGGAGGGACGCACAGAGGACGGACAGACAGAGGATGGACAGACAGAGGATGGACACACAGAGGACGGACACACAGAGGACGGACACACAGAGGACAGACACACAGTGAACGGACACCCAGAGGACAGACAGACCGGACACAGACACACAGAGGACGGACACACAGAGGACGGACACACAGAGGACGGACACACAGAGGACGGACACACAGAGGACAGACACACAGAGGACGGACACACAGAGGACGGACACACAGAGGACGGACACACAAAGGACGGACACACAGAGGACGGACACACAGAGGACGGACACACAGAGGACGGACACACGGAGGGCGGACACACAGAGGTCGGACACACAGAGGACAGACACACAGAGGACGGACACACAGAGGAAGGACACACAGGAACGGACACACAGAGGATGGACACACAGGGAAGGGACACACAGAGGACGGACACACAGAGGACGGACACACAGGGGATGGACACACAGAGGACGGACTCATAGAGGAGGGAGACACACAGAATGGACACCCAGAGGACGGACACACAGAGGACGGACACACAGAGGATGGACACACAGAGGACGGACACACAGAGGACCGACACACAGAGGACGGACACACAGAGGAGGGACACACAGAGGACGGGCACACAGAGGATGGACAAACAGAGGACGGACACACAGAAAATGGACACACAGAGGACTGACACACAGAGGACGGACACAGAGACGATGGACACACAGAGGACGGACACATAGAGGATGGACATACAGAGGACGGACACACAGAGGACGGACATACAGAGGATGGACACACAGAGGACCGACACACAGAGGACGGACACATAGGAAAGGGACACACAGAGGACAGACACACAGGACGGACACACAGAGGACGGACACACAGAGGACGGACATACAGAGGACGGACACACAGAAGACGGACACACAGGGGACGGACAAACTGGGGACGGACACACAGGGGACGGACACACAGAGGACGGACACATAGAGGACGGAGACACAGAGGATGGACACCCAGAGGACGGACACACAGAGGACGGACACACAGAGGACAGACACACAGAGGACGGTATTACAGAGGATGGACACACAGAGGATGGACACACAGAGGACGGACACACAGACGAGGGACACACAGACGGCGGACATACATAGGATGGACTCACAGAGGACGGACACACAGAGGATGGACAAACAGAGGACGGACACACAGAGGAGGGACACACAGAGGACGGACACACAGAGGATGGACAAACAGAGGACGGGCACACAGAGGATGGACACACAGAGGACGGACACACAGAGAATGGACATACAGAGGATGGACACACAGAGGACGGACACACAGAGGATGGACACACAGGAAAGGGACACACAGAGGACGGACACACAGACGACGGACACACAGAGGACGGACATACAGAGGACGGACACACAGAGGACCGACACACAGAGGATGGACACACAGGAAAGGGACACACAGAGGACGGACACACAGACGACGGACACACAGAGGACGGACATACAGAGGATGGACACACAGACGACGGACAAACAGAGGACGGACACACAGGGGATGGACATAGAGGACGGAAACACAGAGGACGGACACACACAGGACGGACACACAGAGGACGGACACACAGAGGACGGACACACAGAGGACGGACACACCGAGGATGGACACACAGAGGACGGACACGCAGAGGACGGACACGCAGAGGACGGACACACAGAGGACGCACACACAGAGGACGGACACACAGGGGACCGACGCACAGATGACGGACACACAGAGGAAGGACACACAGGGGACGGACAAACAGACGATGGACACACAGAGGACGGACACACAGAGGACGGACACACAGAGGACGGACAAACAGAGGACGGACAGACAGAGGACGGGCAGACAGAGGACGGACAGACAGAGGAGGGACAGACAGAGGATGGACACACAGAGGACGGACACACAGAGGACGGACACACAGAGGACAGACACACAGTGAACGGACACCCAGAGGACAGACAGACCGGACACAGACACACAGAGGACGGACACACAGAGGACGGACACACAGAGGACGGACACACAGAGGACGGACACACAGAGGACAGACACACAGAGGACGGACACACAGAGGACGGACACACAGAGGACGGACACACAAAGGACGGACACACAGACGACGGACACAGAGGACGGACATATAGAGGAGGGAGACACACAGGATGGACACCCAGAGGACGGACACACAGAGGACGGACACACAGAGGACGGACACACAGAGGACGGACACACAGAGGACGGACACACGGAGGGCGGACACACAGAGGTCGGACACACAGAGGACAGACACACAGAGGACGGACACACAGAGGAAGGACACACAGGAACGGACACACAGAGGATGGACACACAGGGAAGGGACACACAGAGGACGGACACACAGAGGACGGACACACAGGGGATGGACACACAGAGGACGGACTCATAGAGGAGGGAGACACACAGAATGGACACCCAGAGGACGGACACACAGAGGACGGACACACAGAGGACGGACACACAGAGGACGGACACACAGAGGACCGACACACAGAGGACGGACACACAGAGGACGCATACACAGAGGACGGACACACAGGGGACCGACGCACAGAGGACGGACACACAGAGGAAGGACACACAGGGGACGGACACACAGAGGACGGACATACAGAGGATGGACACACAGAGGACGGACACACAGGACGGACACACAGAGGACGGACACACAGAGGACGGACACACAGAGGACGGACACACAGAGGACGGACACACAGGGGATGGACATAGAGGACGGAAACACAGAGGACGGACACACAGAGGACGGACACACAGAGGACGGACACACAGAGGACGGACACACCGAAGACGGACACACAGAGGACGGACACGCAGAGGACGGACACGCAGAGGACGGACACACAGAGGACGGACACACAGAGGACGCACACACAGAGGACGGACACACGGGACCGACGCACAGAGGACGGACACACAGAGGAAGGACACACAGGGGACGGACAAACAGACGATGGACACACAGAGGACGGACACACAGAGGACGGACACACAGAGTGCGGACAGACCCGACACTGACACACAGAGGACGGACACACAGAGGACGGACACACAGAGGACGGACAAACAGAGGACGGACAGACAGAGGACGGACAGACAGAGGACGGACAGACAGAGGAGGGACACACAGAGGAGGGACGCACAGAGGACGGACAGACAGAGGATGGACAGACAGAGGATGGACACACAGAGGACGGACACACAGAGGACGGACACACAGAGGACAGACACACAGTGAACGGACACCCAGAGGACAGACAGACCGGACACAGACACACAGAGGACGGACACACAGAGGACGGACACACAGAGGACGGACACACAGAGGACGGACACACAGAGGACAGACACACAGAGGACGGACACACAGAGGACGGACACACAGAGGACGGACACACAAAGGACGGACACACAGAGGACGGACACACAGAGGACGGACACACAGAGGACGGACACACGGAGGGCGGACACACAGAGGTCGGACACACAGAGGACAGACACACAGAGGACGGACACACAGAGGAAGGACACACAGGAACGGACACACAGAGGATGGACACACAGGGAAGGGACACACAGAGGACGGACACACAGAGGACGGACACACAGGGGATGGACACACAGAGGACGGACTCATAGAGGAGGGAGACACACAGAATGGACACCCAGAGGACGGACACACAGAGGACGGACACACAGAGGATGGACACACAGAGGACGGACACACAGAGGACCGACACACAGAGGACGGACACACAGAGGAGGGACACACAGAGGACGGGCACACAGAGGATGGACAAACAGAGGACGGACACACAGAAAATGGACACACAGAGGACTGACACACAGAGGACGGACACAGAGACGATGGACACACAGAGGACGGACACATAGAGGATGGACATACAGAGGACGGACACACAGAGGACGGACATACAGAGGATGGACACACAGAGGACCGACACACAGAGGACGGACACATAGGAAAGGGACACACAGAGGACAGACACACAGGACGGACACACAGAGGACGGACACACAGAGGACGGACATACAGAGGACGGACACACAGAAGACGGACACACAGGGGACGGACAAACTGGGGACGGACACACAGGGGACGGACACACAGAGGACGGACACATAGAGGACGGAGACACAGAGGATGGACACCCAGAGGACGGACACACAGAGGACGGACACACAGAGGACAGACACACAGAGGACGGTATTACAGAGGATGGACACACAGAGGATGGACACACAGAGGACGGACACACAGACGAGGGACACACAGACGGCGGACATACATAGGATGGACTCACAGAGGACGGACACACAGAGGATGGACAAACAGAGGACGGACACACAGAGGAGGGACACACAGAGGACGGACACACAGAGGATGGACAAACAGAGGACGGGCACACAGAGGATGGACACACAGAGGACGGACACACAGAGAATGGACATACAGAGGATGGACACACAGAGGACGGACACACAGAGGATGGACACACAGGAAAGGGACACACAGAGGACGGACACACAGACGACGGACACACAGAGGACGGACATACAGAGGACGGACACACAGAGGACCGACACACAGAGGATGGACACACAGGAAAGGGACACACAGAGGACGGACACACAGACGACGGACACACAGAGGACGGACATACAGAGGATGGACACACAGACGACGGACAAACAGAGGACGGACACACAGGGGATGGACATAGAGGACGGAAACACAGAGGACGGACACACACAGGACGGACACACAGAGGACGGACACACAGAGGACGGACACACAGAGGACGGACACACCGAGGATGGACACACAGAGGACGGACACGCAGAGGACGGACACGCAGAGGACGGACACACAGAGGACGCACACACAGAGGACGGACACACAGGGGACCGATGCACAGATGACGGACACACAGAGGAAGGACACACAGGGGACGGACAAACAGACGATGGACACACAGAGGACGGACACACAGAGGACGGACACACAGAGGACGGACAAACAGAGGACGGACAGACAGAGGACGGGCAGACAGAGGACGGACAGACAGAGGAGGGACAGACAGAGGATGGACACACAGAGGACGGACACACAGAGGACGGACACACAGAGGACAGACACACAGTGAACGGACACCCAGAGGACAGACAGACCGGACACAGACACACAGAGGACGGACACACAGAGGACGGACACACAGAGGACGGACACACAGAGGACGGACACACAGAGGACAGACACACAGAGGACGGACACACAGAGGACGGACACACAGAGGACGGACACACAAAGGACGGACACACAGACGACGGACACAGAGGACGGACATATAGAGGAGGGAGACACACAGGATGGACACCCAGAGGACGGACACACAGAGGACGGACACACAGAGGACGGACACACAGAGGACGGACACACAGAGGACGGACACACGGAGGGCGGACACACAGAGGTCGGACACACAGAGGACAGACACACAGAGGACGGACACACAGAGGAAGGACACACAGGAACGGACACACAGAGGATGGACACACAGGGAAGGGACACACAGAGGACGGACACACAGAGGACGGACACACAGGGGATGGACACACAGAGGACGGACTCATAGAGGAGGGAGACACACAGAATGGACACCCAGAGGACGGACACACAGAGGACGGACACACAGAGGACGGACACACAGAGGACGGACACACAGAGGACCGACACACAGAGGACGGACACACAGAGGAGGGACACACAGAGGACGGGCACACAGAGGATGGACAAACAGAGGACGGACACACAGAGAATGGACATACAGAGGACTGACACACAGAGGACGGACACAGAGACGATGGACACACAGAGGACGGACACATAGAGGATGGACATACAGAGGACGGACACACAGAGGACGGACATACAGAGGATGGACACACAGAGGACCGACACACAGAGGACGGACACATAGGAAAGGGACACACAGAGGACAGACACACAGGACGGACACACAGAGGACGGACACACAGAGGACGGACATACAGAGGACGGACACACAGAAGACGGACACACAGGGGACGGACAAACTGGGGACGGACACACAGGGGACGGACACACAGAGGACGGACACATAGAGGACGGAGACACAGAGGATGGACACCCAGAGGACGGACACACAGAGGACGGACACACAGTGGACAGACACACAGAGGACGGTATTACAGAGGATGGACACACAGAGGATGGACACACAGAGGACGGACACACAGACGAGGGACACACAGACGGCGGACATACATAGGATGGACTCACAGAGGACGGACACACAGAGGATGGACAAACAGAGGACGGACACACAGAGGAGGGACACACAGAGGACGGACACACAGAGGATGGACAAACAGAGGACGGGCACACAGAGGATGGACACACAGAGGACGGACACACAGAGAATGGACATACAGAGGATGGACACACAGAGGACGGACACACAGAGGATGGACACACAGGAAAGGGACACACAGAGGACGGGCACACAGACGACGGACACACAGAGGACGGACATACAGAGGACGGACACACAGAGGACCGACACACAGAGGATGGACACACAGGAAAGGGACACACAGAGGACGGACACACAGACGACGGACACACAGAGGACGGACATACAGAGGACGGACACACAGAGGACGGACACACAGAGGACGGACACACAGGGGATGGACATAGAGGACGGAAACACAGAGGACGGACACACACAGGACGGACACACAGAGGACGGACACACAGAGGACGGACACACAGAGGACGGACACACCGAGGACGGACACACAGAGGACGGACACGCAGAGGACGGACACGCAGAGGACGGACACACAGAGGACGCACACACAGAGGACGGACACACAGGGGACCGACGCACAGACGACGGACACACAGAGGAAGGACACACAGGGGACGGACAAACAGACGATGGACACACAGAGGACGGACACACAGAGGACGGACACACAGAGGACGGACAAACAGAGGACGGACAGACAGAGGACGGGCAGACAGAGGACGGACAGACAGAGGAGGGACACACAGAGGAGGGACGCACAGAGGACGGACAGACAGAGGATGGACAGACAGAGGATGGACACACAGAGGACGGACACACAGAGGACGGACACACAGAGGACAGACACACAGTGGACGGACACACAGAGGACAGACAGACCGGACACAGACACACAGAGGACGGACACACAGAGGACGGACACACAGACGACGGACACACAGAGAACGGACACACAGGGGATGGACACACAGAGGACGGACACACAGAGGACGGACACACAGAGGACGGACACACAGATGAGGGACAGACCCGACACTGACACACAGAGGACGGACACACAGAGGACGGACACACAGAGGACGGACACACAGATGAGGGACAGACCCGACACTGTCACACAGAGGACGGACACACAGAGGAGGGAGACACACAGGATGGACATCCAGAGGATGGACACACAGAGGACGGACACACAGAGGACGGACACACAGAGGACGGACACACAAAGGACGGACACACAGACGACGGACACAGAGGACGGACATATAGAGGAGGGAGACACACAGGATGGACACCTAGAGGACGGACACACAGAGGACGGACACACAGAGGACGGACACACAGAGGACGGACACACAGAGGAGAGACACACAGAGGACGGACACACAGAGGAGGGAGACACACAGGATGGACATCCAGAGGATGGACACACAGAGGACGGACACACAGAGGACGGACACACAGAGGACGGACACACAGAGGACGGACATACAGAGGATGGACACACAGAGGACCGACACACAGAGGACGGACACATAGGAAAGGGACACACAGAGGACGGACACACAGGACGGACACACAGACGACGGACACACAGAGGACGGACACACAGAGGACGGACACACAGAGGACGGACACACAGAGGACGGACACACAGACGACGGACACACAGACGACGGACACACAGAGGACGGACACACAGGGGATGGACATAGAGGACGGAAACACAGAGGACGGAAACACAGTGGATGGACACACAGAGGACGGACACACAGAGGACGGACACACAGAGGACGGACACACCGAGAACGGACACACAGAGGACGGACGCACAGAGGACGGACACACAGAGGAAGGACACACAGGGGACGGACAAACAGACGATGGACACACAGAGGACGGACACACAGAGGACGGACACACAGAGTGCGGACACACAGAGGACGGACACACAGAGGACGGACAGACAGAGGACGGACAGACAGAGGACGGACAGACAGAGGAAGGACAGACAGAGGAGGGACACACAGAGGAGGGACGCACAGAGGACGGACAGACAGAGGATGGACAGACAGAGGATGGACACAGAGAGGACGGACACACAGAGGACGGACACACAGAGGACAGACACACAGTGGACACACACACAGAGGACAGACAGACCGGACACAGACACACAGAGGACGGACACACAGAGGACGGACACACAGAGGACGGACACACAGTGGACGGACACACAGGGGATGGACACACAGAGGACGGACCGACCCGTCACTGTCACACAGAGGACGAACACACAGAGGACGGACACGCAGAGGACGGACACACAGATGACGGACAGACCCGACACTGACACACAGCGGACGGACACACAGAGGATGGACACACAGAGGACGGACACACAGAGGACGGACACACAGAGGACGGACACACAGAGGAGGGAGACACACAGGATGGACATCCAGAGGATGGACACACAGAGGACGGACACACAGAGGACGGACACACAGAGGACGGACACACAAAGGACGGACACACAGACGACGGACACAGAGGACGGACATATAGAGGAGGGAGACACACAGGATGGACACCTAGAGGACGGACACACAGAGGACGGACACACAGAGGACGGACACACGGAGGGCGGACACACAGAGGTCGGACACACAGAGGACAGACACACAGAGGACGGACACACAGAGGAAGGACACACAGGAACGGACACACAGAGGATGGACACACAGGGAAGGGACACACAGAGGACGGACACACAGAGGACGGACACACAGAGGACGGACACACAGAGGACGGACACACGGAGGGCGGACACACGGGGGATGGACACAGAGAGGACGGACCGACCCGTCACTGTCACACAGAGGACGAACACACAGAGGACGGACACGCAGAGGACGGACACACAGATGACGGACAGACCCGACACTGACACACAGAGGACGGACACACAGAGGATGGACACACAGAGGACGGACACACAGAGGACGGACACACAGAGGACGGACACACAGAGGAGGGAGACACACAGGATGGACATCCAGAGGATGGACACACAGAGGACGGACACACAGAGGACGGACACACAGAGGACGGACACACAAAGGACGGACACACAGACGACGGACACAGAGGACGGACATATAGAGGAGGGAGACACACAGGATGGACACCTAGAGGACGGACACACAGAGGACGGACACACAGAGGACGGACACACGGAGGGCGGACACACAGAGGTCGGACACACAGAGGACAGACACACAGAGGACGGACACACAGAGGAAGGACACACAGGAACGGACACACAGAGGATGGACACACAGGGAAGGGACACACAGAGGACGGACACACAGAGGACGGACACACAGAGGACGGACACACAGGGGATGAACACACAGAGGACGGACTCATAGAGGAGGGAGACACACAGAATGGACACCCTGAGGACGGACACACAGAGGACGGACACACAGAGGATGGACACACAGAGGACGGACACACAGAGGATGGACATAGAGGACGGACACACAGAGGACGGACACACAGAGGACGGACACACAGAGGACTGACACACAGAGGATGGACACACAGAGGATGGACATACAGAGGAAGGACACACGGGACAGACACACCGACGATGGACGCACAGAGGACGGACAAACAGAGGACAGACACACAGGGAACGGACACACAGAGGGCGGACACACAGAGGACGGACACACAGAGGAAGGAGACACACAGAGGACGGACACACAGAGGACGGACACACAGGGGACGGACACACAGAGGAGGGACACACAGGGAACGGACACACAGAGGACGGACACACAGGGAACGGACAGACAGAGGACGGACGCAAAGAGGACGGACACACAGTGGACGGACACACAGGGGATGGACACACAGAGGACGGACCGACCCATCACTGTCACACAGAGGACGAACACACAGAGGACGGACACACAGAGGACGGACACACAGATGACGGACAGACCCGACACTGACACACAGAGGACGGACACACAGAGGATGGACACACAGAGGACGGACACAGAGAGGACGGACACAGAGAGGACGGACACACAAAGGACGGACACACAGAGGACGGATACACAGAGGACGGACACACAGAGGAGGGAGACACACAGGATGGGCATCCAGAGGATGGACACACAAAGGACGGACACACAGAGGACGGACACACAGAGGACGGACACACAAAGGACGGACACACAGACGACGGACACACAGAGGACGGACATATAGAGGAGGGAGACACACAGGATGGACACCCAGAAGACGGACACACAGAGGACGGACACACAGAGGACGGACACACAGAGGACGGACACACAGAGGACGGACACACGGAGGGCGGACACACAGAGGTCGGACACAGAGAGGACGGACACACAGTGGACGGACACACAGAGGAAGGACACACAGGAACGGACACACAGAGGACGGACACACAGGGAAGGGACACACAGAGGACGGACACACAGAGGACGGACTCACAGAGGATGGACACCCAGAGGACGGACACACAGAGGACGGACACACAGAGGACGGACACACAGAGGACGGACACACAGAGGACCGACACACAGAGGACGGACACACAGACGACGGACACACAGACGACGGACACACAGAGGACGGACACACAGAGGACGGACACACAGAGGACGGACACACAGAGGATGGACATAGAGGACGGACACACAGAGGACGGACTCACAGAGGACGAACACACAGAGGACTGACACACAGAGGACGGACACACAGAGGATGGACATACAGAGGAAGGACACAAGGGACAGACACGCGGACGATGGACACACAGAGGACGGACAAACAGAGGATAGACACACAGGGAACGGACACACAGAGGGCGGACACACAGAGGACGGACACACAGAGGACGGAGACACACAGAGGACGGACACACAGAGGACGGACTCACAGAGGATGAACACACAGAGGACGGAGACACAGAGAGGACGGACACACAGTGACGGACACACAGAGGGCGGACACACAGAGAACGTTCACACAGAGGAGGGAGACACACAGAGATCGTAGACACAGAGGACGGACACACAGAGGACGGACACACAGAGGACGGACATACAGAGGACGGACACACAGAAGACGGACACACAGGGGACGGACAAACTGGGGACGGACACACAGGGGACGGACACACAGAGGACGGACACATAGAGGACGGAGACACATAGGATGGACACCCAGAGGACGGACACACAGAGGACGGACACACAGAGGACGGACACACAGAGGACGGACACACAGAGGACGGACACACAGACGACGGACACACAGACGACGGACATACATAGGACGGACTCACAGAGGACGGACACACAGAGGATGGACAAACAGAGGACGGACACACAGAGGATGGACACACAGAGGACGGACACACAGAGAATGGACACACAGAGGACTGACACACAGAGGACGGACACAGAGACGATGGACTAACAGAGGACGGACACATAGAGGATGGACATACAGAGGACGGACACACAGAGGACGGACATACAGAGAATGGACACACAGAGGACGGACACACAGAGGACGGACACACAGGAAAGGGACACACAGAGGACGGACACACAGGACGGACACACAGACGACGGACACACAGAGGACGGACACACAGAGGGCGGACACACAGAGGACGGACACACAGAGGACGGACACACAGAGGACGGACACACAGGGAACGGACACACAGACGACGGACACACAGAGGACGGACACACAGAGGACGGACACACAGGGGATGGACATAGAGGACGGACACACAGAGGACGGACACACAGAGGACGGACACACAGACGACGGACACACAGAGGACGGACATATAGAGGAGGGAGAGACACAGGATGGACACCCAGAGGACGGACACACAGAGGACGGACACACAGAGGACGGACACACAGAGCACGGACACACAGAGGACGGACACACAGAGGACAGACACACAGAGGACGGACACACAGAGGACGGACACACAGAGGACGGACACACAGAGGACGGACACACAGGAACGGACACACAGAGGACGGACACACAGGGAAGGGACACACAGAGGACGGACACACAGAGGACGGACACACAGAGGACGGACTCACAGAGGATGGACATACAGAGGACGGACACACAGAGGACGGACACACAGAGGACGGACACACAGGGAACGGACACACAGACGACGGACACACAGAGGACGGACACACAGAGGACGGACAGACAGAGGACGTACACACAGAGGACGGAGACACAGAGGACATCCACACAGTGGACGGACACACAGAGGACAGACATACCGGACACAGACACACAGAGCACGGACACACAGAGGACGGACACACAGAGGACGGACACACAGAGGACGGACACACAGTGGACGGACACACAGGGGATGGACACACAGAGGACGGAACGACCCGTCACTGTCACACAGAGGACGAACACACAGAGGATGGACACACAGAGGACGGACACACAGAGGACGGACACACAGAGGACGGACACACAGAGGACGGATACACAGAGGACGGACACACAGAGGAGGGAGACACACAGGATGGACATCCAGAGGATGGACACACAGAGGACGGACACACAGAGGATGGACACACAGAGGACGGACACACAAAGGACGGACACACAGACGACGGACACACAGAGGACGGACATATAGAGGAGGGAGAGACACAGGATGGACACCCAGAGGACGGACACACAGAGGACGGACGCACAGAGGACGGACACACAGAGGACGGACACACAGAGGACGGACACACAGAGGACAGACACACAGAGGACGGACACACAGAGGACGGACACACAGAGGACGGACACACAGAGGACGGACACACAGGAACGGACACACAGAGGACGGACACACAGGGAAGGGACACACAGAGGACGGACACACAGAGGACGGACACACAGAGGACGGACTCACAGAGGATGGACATACAGAGGATGGACACACAGAGGACGGACACACAGAGGACGGACACACAGGGAACGGACACACAGACGACGGACACACAGAGGACGGACACACAGAGGACGGATACACAGGGGATGGACATAGAGGACGGACACACAGAGGACGGACACACAGAGGACGGACACACAGAGGACGGACACACAGAGGACGGACACACAGAGGATGGACATACAGAGGACGGACACACAGAGGACGGACACACAGAGGACGGACACACAGAGGACGGGCACACAGGGGACGGACAAACTGGGGACGGACAGACAGGGGACGGACACACAGAGGACGGACACATAGAGGACGGAGACACATAGGGCGGACTCACAGAGGACGGACACACAGAGGATGGACAAACAGAGGACGGACACACAGAGGATGGACACACAGAGGACGGACACACAGAGAATGGACACACAGAGGACTGACACACAGAGGATGGACACAGAGACGATGGACTAACAGACGACGGACACATAGAGGATGGACATACAGAGGACGGACACACAGAGGACGGACATACAGAGGATGGACACACAGAGGACGGACACACAGAGGACGGACACACAGGAAAGGGAGACACAGAGGACGGACACACAGGATGGACACACAGACGACGGACACACAGAGGACGGACACACAGAGGGCGGACACACAGAGGACGGACACACAGAGGACGGACACACAGAGGACGGACACACAGGGAACGGACACACAGACGACGGACGCACAGAGGACGGACACACAGAGGACGGACACACAGGGGATGGACATAGAGGACGGACACACAGAGGACGGACACACAGAGGACGGACACACAGAGGACGGACACACAGAGGATGGACATACAGAGGACGGACACACAGAGGACGGACATACAGAGGACGGGCACACAGAAGACGGACACACAGAGGACGGTCACACAGAGGACGGACACACAGAGGATGCACACACAGAGGAGGGACACACAGGGGACCGACGCAGAGAGGACGGACACACAGAGGAAGGACACACAGGGGGCGGACACACAGACGATGGACACACAGAGGACGGACACACAGAGGACGGACAAACAGAGGACGGACAGACAGAGGACGGACAGACAGAGGACGGACAGACAGAGGATGGACAGACAGAGGAGGGACGCACAGAGGACGGACAGACAGAGGACGGACAGACAGAGGACGGACAGACAGAGGACTGACACACAGAGGACGGAGACACAGAGGACAGACACACAGTGGACGGACACACATAGGACAGACAGGCCGGACACAGACACACAGAGCACGGACACACAGCGGACGGACACACAGAGGACGGACACACAGAGGACGGACACACAGTGGACGGACACACAGGGGATGGACACACAGAGGACGGAACGACCCGTCACTGTCACACAGAGGACGAACACACAGAGGATGGACACACAGAGGACGGACACACAGAGGACGGACACACAGAGGACGGACACACAGAGGACGGATACACAGAGGACGGACACACAGAGGAGGGAGACACACAGGATGGACATCCAGAGGATGGACACACAGAGGACGGACACACAGAGGATGGACACACAGAGGACGGACACACAAAGGACGGACACACAGACGACGGACACACAGAGGACGGACATATAGAGGAGGGAGAGACACAGGATGGACACCCAGAGGACGGACACACAGAGGACGGACACACAGAGGACGGACACACAGAGGACGGACACACAGAGGACGGACACACAGAGGACAGACACACAGAGGACGGACACACAGAGGACGGACACACAGAGGACGGACACACAGGAACGGACACACAGAGGACGGACACACAGGGAAGGGACACACAGAGGACGGACACACAGAGGACGGACACACAGAGGACGGACTCACAGAGGATGGACATACAGAGGACGGACACACAGACGATGGACACACAGACGACGGACACACAGAGGACGGAAACACAGTGGACGGACACACAGAGGATGGACACACAGAGGATGGACATAGAGGACGGACACACAGAAGACGGACACACAGAGGACGGAAACACCGAGGACGGACACATAGACGGCAGACACTCAGAGGAGGGACACACAGAGGACGGAGGCACACCGAGGACGGACACAGAGAGGACGGACTCACAGGGGATGAACACACAGAGGACGGAGACACAGAGAGGACGGACACACAGTGACGGACACACAGAGGGCGGACACACAGAGAACGGACACACAGAGGAGGGAGACACACAGAGATCGGAGACACAGAGGACGGACACACAGAGGACGGACACACAGAGGACGGACATACAGAGGACGGACACACAGAAGACGGACACACAGGGGACGGACAAACTGGGGACGGACACACAGGGGACGGACACACAGAGGACGGACACATAGAGGACGGAGACACAGAGGATGGACACCCAGAGGGCGGACACACAGAGGACGGACACACAGAGGACAGACACACAGAGGACGGTATTACAGAGAATGGACACACAGAGGATGGACACACAGAGGATGGACACACAGAGGATGGACACACAGAGGACGGACACACAGACGACGGACACACAGAGGACGGACACAAAGAGGACGGACTCACAGAGGATGAACACACAGAGGACGGAGACATGGAGAGGACGGACACACAGTGACGGACACACAGAGGGCGGACACACAGAGAACGGACACACAGAGGAGGGAGACACACAGAGATCGTACACACAGGGGACGGACACACAGAGGACGGACACATAGAGGACGGAGACACATAGGATGGACACCCAGAGGACGGACACACAGAGGACAGACACACAGAGGACGGACACACAGAGGACGGACACACAGACGACGGACACACAGACGACGGACATACATAGGACGGACTCACAGAGGACGGACACACAGAGGATGGACAAACAGAGGACGGACACACAGAGGATGGACACACAGAGGACGGACACACAGAGAATGGACACACAGAGGACTGACACACAGAGGACGGACACAGAGACGATGGACTAACAGAGGACGGACACATAGAGGATGGACATACAGAGGACGGACACACAGAGGACGGACATTCAGAGGATGGACACACAGAGGACGGACACAGAGAGGACGGACACACAGGAAAGGGACACACAGAGGACGGACACACAGGACGGACACACAGACGACGGACACACAGAGGACGGACACACAGGGGACGGACAAACTGGGGACGGACAGACAGGGGACGGACACACAGAGGACGGACACATAGAGGACGGAGACACATAGGGCGGACTCACAGAGGACGGACACACAGAGGATGGACAAACAGAGGACGGACACACAGAGGATGGACACACAGAGGACGGACACACAGAGAATGGACACACAGAGGACTGACACACAGAGGATGGACACAGAGACGATGGACTAACAGACGACGGACACATAGAGGATGGACATACAGAGGACGGACACACAGAGGACGGACATACAGAGGATGGACACACAGAGGACGGACACACAGAGGACGGACACACAGGAAAGGGAGACACAGAGGACGGACACACAGGATGGACACACAGACGACGGACACACAGAGGACGGACACACAGAGGGCGGACACACAGAGGACGGACACACAGAGGACGGACACACAGAGGACGGACACACAGGGAACGGACACACAGACGACGGACGCACAGAGGACGGACACACAGAGGACGGACACACAGGGGATGGACATAGAGGACGGACACACAGAGGACGGACACACAGAGGACGGACACACAGAGGACGGACACACAGAGGATGGACATACAGAGGACGGACACACAGAGGACGGACATACAGAGGACGGGCACACAGAAGACGGACACACAGAGGACGGTCACACAGAGGACGGACACACAGAGGATGCACACACAGAGGAGGGACACACAGGGGACCGACGCAGAGAGGACGGACACACAGAGGAAGGACACACAGGGGGCGGACACACAGACGATGGACACACAGAGGACGGACACACAGAGGACGGACAAACAGAGGACGGACAGACAGAGGACGGACAGACAGAGGACGGACAGACAGAGGATGGACAGACAGAGGAGGGACGCACAGAGGACGGACAGACAGAGGACGGACAGACAGAGGACGGACAGACAGAGGACTGACACACAGAGGACGGAGACACAGAGGACAGACACACAGTGGACGGACACACATAGGACAGACAGGCCGGACACAGACACACAGAGCACGGACACACAGCGGACGGACACACAGAGGACGGACACACAGAGGACGGACACACAGTGGACGGACACACAGGGGATGGACACACAGAGGACGGAACGACCCGTCACTGTCACACAGAGGACGAACACACAGAGGATGGACACACAGAGGACGGACACACAGAGGACGGACACACAGAGGACGGACACACAGAGGACGGATACACAGAGGACGGACACACAGAGGAGGGAGACACACAGGATGGACATCCAGAGGATGGACACACAGAGGACGGACACACAGAGGATGGACACACAGAGGACGGACACACAAAGGACGGACACACAGACGACGGACACACAGAGGACGGACATATAGAGGAGGGAGAGACACAGGATGGACACCCAGAGGACGGACACACAGAGGACGGACACACAGAGGACGGACACACAGAGGACGGACACACAGAGGACGGACACACAGAGGACAGACACACAGAGGACGGACACACAGAGGACGGACACACAGAGGACGGACACACAGGAACGGACACACAGAGGACGGACACACAGGGAAGGGACACACAGAGGACGGACACACAGAGGACGGACACACAGAGGACGGACTCACAGAGGATGGACATACAGAGGACGGACACACAGACGATGGACACACAGACGACGGACACACAGAGGACGGAAACACAGTGGACGGACACACAGAGGATGGACACACAGAGGATGGACATAGAGGACGGACACACAGAAGACGGACACACAGAGGACGGAAACACCGAGGACGGACACATAGACGGCAGACACTCAGAGGAGGGACACACAGAGGACGGAGGCACACCGAGGACGGACACAGAGAGGACGGACTCACAGGGGATGAACACACAGAGGACGGAGACACAGAGAGGACGGACACACAGTGACGGACACACAGAGGGCGGACACACAGAGAACGGACACACAGAGGAGGGAGACACACAGAGATCGGAGACACAGAGGACGGACACACAGAGGACGGACACACAGAGGACGGACATACAGAGGACGGACACACAGAAGACGGACACACAGGGGACGGACAAACTGGGGACGGACACACAGGGGACGGACACACAGAGGACGGACACATAGAGGACGGAGACACAGAGGATGGACACCCAGAGGGCGGACACACAGAGGACGGACACACAGAGGACAGACACACAGAGGACGGTATTACAGAGAATGGACACACAGAGGATGGACACACAGAGGATGGACACACAGAGGATGGACACACAGAGGACGGACACACAGACGACGGACACACAGAGGACGGACACAAAGAGGACGGACTCACAGAGGATGAACACACAGAGGACGGAGACATGGAGAGGACGGACACACAGTGACGGACACACAGAGGGCGGACACACAGAGAACGGACACACAGAGGAGGGAGACACACAGAGATCGTACACACAGGGGACGGACACACAGAGGACGGACACATAGAGGACGGAGACACATAGGATGGACACCCAGAGGACGGACACACAGAGGACAGACACACAGAGGACGGACACACAGAGGACGGACACACAGACGACGGACACACAGACGACGGACATACATAGGACGGACTCACAGAGGACGGACACACAGAGGATGGACAAACAGAGGACGGACACACAGAGGATGGACACACAGAGGACGGACACACAGAGAATGGACACACAGAGGACTGACACACAGAGGACGGACACAGAGACGATGGACTAACAGAGGACGGACACATAGAGGATGGACATACAGAGGACGGACACACAGAGGACGGACATTCAGAGGATGGACACACAGAGGACGGACACACAGAGGACGGACACACAGGAAAGGGACACACAGAGGACGGACACACAGGACGGACACACAGACGACGGACACACAGAGGACGGACACACAGAGGGCGGACACACAGAGGACGGACACACAGAGGACGGACACACAGAGGACGGACACACAGGGAACGGACACACAGACGACGGACACACAGAGGACGGACACACAGAGGACGGACACACAGGGGATGGACATAGAGGACGGACACACAGAGGACGGACACACAGAGGACGGACACACAGAGGACGGACACACAGAGGTTGGACATACAGAGGACTGACACACAGAGGACGGACATACAGAGGACGGACACACAGAGGACGGGCACACAGGGGACGGACAAACTGGGGACGGACACACAGGGGACGGACACACAGAGGACGGACACATAGAGGACGGAGACACATAGGACGGACTCACAGAGGACGGACACACAAAGGATGGACAAACAGAGGACGGACACACAGAGGATGGACACACAGAGGACGGACACACAGAGAATGGACACACAGAGGACTGACACACAGAGGACGGACACAGAGACGATGGACTAACAGAGGACGGACACATAGAGGATGGACATACAGAGGACGGACACACAGAGGACGGACATACAGAGGATGGACACACAGAGGACGGACACACAGAGGACGGACACACAGGAAAGGGACACACAGAGGACGGACACACAGGACGGACACACAGACGACGGACACACAGAGGACGGACACACAGAGGGCGGACACACAGAGGGCGGACACACAGAGGACGGACACACAGAGGACGGACACACAGGGAACGGACACACAGACGACGGACACACAGAGGACGGACACACAGAGGACGGACACACAGGGGATGGACATAGAGGACGGACACACAGAGGACGGACACACAGAGGATGGACACACAGAGGACGGACACACAGAGGATGGACATACAGAGGACGGACACACAGAGGACGGACACACAGAGGACGGGCACATAGAAGACGGACACACAGAGGACGGACACACAGGGAACGGACACACAGACGACGGACACACAGAGGACGGACACACAGAGGACGGACACACAGGGGATGGACATAGAGGACGGACACACAGAGGACGGACACACAGAGGACGGACACACAGAGGACGGACACACAGAGGACGGACATACAGAGGACGGACACACAGAGGACGGACACACAGAGGACGGACACACAGAGGACGGACACACAGAGGACGGTCACACAGAGGACGGACACACAGAGGATGCACACACAGAGGAGGGACACACAGGGGACCGACGCACAGAGGACGGACACACAGAGGAAGGACACACAGGGGACGGACACACAGACGATGGACACACAGAGGACGGACACACAGAGGACGGACACACAGAGTGCGATCAGACCCGACACTGACACACAGAGGACGGACACACAGAGGACGGACACAAAGAGGACGGACACACAGAGTGCGGACAGACCCGACACTGACACACAGAGGACGGACACACAGAGGACGGACACACAGAGGACGGACACACAGAGGACGGACAAACAGAGGACGGACAGACAGAGGACGGACACACAGAGGACGGACACACAGAGGACGGACTCACAGAGGATGAACACACAGACGACGGAGACATGGAGAGGACGGACACACAGTGACGGACACACAGAGGGCGGACACACAGAGAACGGACACACAGAGGAGGGAGACACACAGAGATCGTACACACAGGGGACGGACACACAGAGGACGGACACATAGAGGACGGAGACACATAGGATGGACACCCAGAGGACGGACACACAGAGGACAGACACACAGAGGACGGACACACAGAGGACGGACACACAGACGACGGACACGCAGACGACGGACATACATAGGACGGACTCACAGAGGACGGACACACAGAGGATGGACAAACAGAGGACGGACACACAGAGGATGGACACACAGAGGACGGACACACAGAGAATGGACACACAGAGGACTGACACACAGAGGACGGACACAGAGACGATGGACTAACAGAGGACGGACACATAGAGGACGGACACACAGAGGACGGACATACAGAGGACGGACACACAGAGGACGGACACACAGAGGACGGACACACAGAGGACGGACACACAGAGGACGGTCACACAGAGGACGGACACACAGAGGATGCACACACAGAGGAGGGACACACAGGGGACCGACGCACAGAGGACGGACACACAGAGGAAGGACACACAGGGGACGGACACAAAGACGATGGACACACAGAGGACGGACACACAGAGGACGGACACACAGAGTGCGGTCAGACCCGACACTGACACACAGAGGACGGACACACAGAGGACGGACACACAGAGGACGGACACACAGAGTGCGGACAGACCCGACACTGACACACAGAGGACGGACACACAGAGGACGGACACACAGAGGACGGACAAACAGTGGACGGACAGACAGAGGACGGACACACAGAGGACGGACACAAAGAGGACGGACTCACAGAGGATGAACACACAGAGGACGGAGACATGGAGAGGACGGACACACAGTGACGGACACACAGAGGGCGGACACACAGAGAACGGACACACAGAGGAGGGAGACACACAGAGATCGTACACACAGGGGACGGACACACAGAGGACGGACACATAGAGGACGGAGACACATAGGATGGACACCCAGAGGACGGACACACAGAGGACAGACACACAGAGGACGGACACACAGAGGACGGACACACAGACGACGGACACACAGACGACGGACATACATAGGACGGACTCACAGAGGACGGACACACAGAGGATGGACAAACAGAGGACGGACACACAGAGGATGGACACACAGAGGACGGACACACAGAGAATGGACACACAGAGGACTGACACACAGAGGACGGACACAGAGACGATGGACTAACAGAGGACGGACACATAGAGGATGGACATACAGAGGACGGACACACAGAGGACGGACATACAGAGGATGGACACACAGAGGACGGACACACAGAAGACGGACACACAGGAAAGGGACACACAGAGGACGGACACACAGGACGGACACACAGACGACGGACACACAGAGGACGGACACACAGAGGGCGGACACACAGAGGACGGACACACAGAGGACGGACACACAGAGGACGGACACACAGGGAACGGACACACAGACGACGGACACACAGAGGACGGACACACAGAGGACGGACACACAGGGGATGGACATAGAGGACGGACACACAGAGGACGGACACACAGAGGACGGACACACAGAGGACGGACACACAGAGGTTGGACATACAGAGGACTGACACACAGAGGACGGACACACAGAGGACGGACACACAGAGGACGGGCACACAGGGGACGGACAAACTGGGGACGGACACACAGGGGACGGACACACAGAGGACGGACACATAGAGGACGGAGACACATAGGACGGACTCACAGAGGACGGACACACAAAGGATGGACAAACAGAGGACGGACACACAGAGGATGGACACACAGAGGACGGACACACAGAGAATGGACACACAGAGGACTGACACACAGAGGACGGACACAGAGACGATGGACTAACAGAGGACGGACACATAGAGGATGGACATACAGAGGACGGACACACAGAGGACGGACATACAGAGGATGGACACACAGAGGACGGACACACAGAGGACGGACACACAGGAAAGGGACACACAGAGGACGGACACACAGGACGGACACACAGACGACGGACACACAGAGGACGGACACACAGAGGGCGGACACACAGAGGACGGACACACAGAGGACGGACACACAGAGGACGGACACACAGGGAACGGACACACAGACGACGGACACACAGAGGACGGACACACAGAGGACGGACACACAGGGGATGGACATAGAGGACGGACACACAGAGGACGGACACACAGAGGATGGACACACAGAGGACGGACACACAGAGGATGGACATACAGAGGACGGACACACAGAGGACGGACACACAGAGGACGGGCACATAGAAGACGGACACACAGAGGACGGACACACAGGGAACGGACACACAGACGACGGACACACAGAGAACGGACACACAGAGGACGGACACACAGGGGATGGACATAGAGGACGGACACACAGAGGACGGACACACAGAGGACGGACACACAGAGGACGGACACACAGAGGACGGACATACAGAGGACGGACACACAGAGGACGGACACACAGAGGACGGACACACAGAGGACGGACACACAGAGGACGGTCACACAGAGGACGGACACACAGAGGATGCACACACAGAGGAGGGACACACAGGGGACCGACGCACAGAGGACGGACACACAGAGGAAGGACACACAGGGGACGGACACACAGACGATGGACACACAGAGGACGGACACACAGAGGACGGACACACAGAGTGCGATCAGACCCGACACTGACACACAGAGGACGGACACACAGAGGACGGACACACAGAGGACGGACACACAGAGTGCGGACAGACCCGACACTGACACACAGAGGACGGACACACAGAGGACGGACACACAGAGGACGGACACACAGAGGACGGACAAACAGAGGACGGACAGACAGAGGACGGACACACAGAGGACGGACACACAGAGGACGGACTCACAGAGGATGAACACACAGACGACGGAGACATGGAGAGGACGGACACACAGTGACGGACACACAGAGGGCGGACACACAGAGAACGGACACACAGAGGAGGGAGACACACAGAGATCGTACACACAGGGGACGGACACACAGAGGACGGACACATAGAGGACGGAGACACATAGGATGGACACCCAGAGGACGGACACACAGAGGACAGACACACAGAGGACGGACACACAGAGGACGGACACACAGACGACGGACACGCAGACGACAGACATACATAGGACGGACTCACAGAGGACGGACACACAGAGGATGGACAAACAGAGGACGGACACACAGAGGATGGACACACAGAGGACGGACACACAGAGAATGGACACACAGAGGACTGACACACAGAGGACGGACACAGAGACGATGGACTAACAGAGGACGGACACATAGAGGATGGACATACAGAGGACGGACACACAGAGGACGGACATACAGAGGATGGACACACAGAGGACGGACACACAGAGGACGGACACACAGGAAAGGGACACACAGAGGACGGACACACAGGACGGACACACAGACGACGGACACACAGAGGACGGACACACAGAGGGCGGACACACAGAGGACGGACACACAGAGGACGGACACACAGAGGACGGACACACAGGGAACGGACACACAGACGACGGACACACAGAGGACGGACACACAGAGGACGGACACACAGGGGATGGACATAGAGGACGGACACACAGAGGACGGACACACAGAGGACGGACACACAGAGGACGGACACACAGAGGTTGGACATACAGAGGACTGACACACAGAGGACGGACACACAGAGGACGGACACACAGAGGACGGGCACACAGGGGACGGACAAACTGGGGACGGACACACAGGGGACGGACACACAGAGGACGGACACATAGAGGACGGAGACACATAGGACGGACTCACAGAGGACGGACACACAAAGGATGGACAAACAGAGGACGGACACACAGAGGATGGACACACAGAGGACGGACACACAGAGAATGGACACACAGAGGACTGACACACAGAGGACGGACACAGAGACGATGGACTAACAGAGGACGGACACATAGAGGATGGACATACAGAGGACGGATACACAGAGGACGGACATACAGAGGATGGACACACAGAGGACGGACACACAGAGGACGGACACACAGGAAAGGGACACACAGAGGACGGACACACAGGACGGACACACAGACGACGGACACACAGAGGACGGACACACAGAGGGCGGACACACAGAGGACGGACACACAGAGGACGGACACACAGAGGACGGACACACAGGGAACGGACACACAGACGACGGACACACAGAGGACGGACACACAGAGGACGGACACACAGGGGATGGACATAGAGGACGGACACACAGAGGACGGACACACAGAGGATGGACACACAGAGGACGGACACACAGAGGATGGACATACAGAGGACGGACACACAGAGGACGGACACACAGAGGACGGGCACATAGAAGACGGACACACAGAGGACGGTCACACAGAGGACGGACACACAGAGGATGCACACACAGAGGAGGGACACACAGGGGACCGACGCAGAGAGGACGGACACACAGAGGAAGGACACACAGGGGACGGACACACAGACGATGGACACACAGAGGACGGACACACAGAGGACGGACAAACAGAGGACGGACAGACAGAGGACGGACAGACAGAGGACGGACAGACAGAGGACGGACAGACAGAGGAGGGACGCACAGAGGACGGACAGACAGAGGACGGACAGACAGAGGACGGACAGACAGAGGACGGACACACAGAGGACGGAGACACAGAGGACAGACACACAGTGGACGGACACACAGAGGACAGACAGGCCGGACACAGACACACAGAGCACGGACACACAGCGGACGGACACACAGAGGACGGACACACAGAGGACGGACACACAGTGGACGGACACACAGGGGATGGACACACAGAGGACGGAACGACCCGTCACTGTCACACAGAGGACGAACACACAGAGGATGGACACACAGAGGACGGACACACAGAGGACGGACACACAGAGGACGGACACACAGAGGACGGATACACAGAGGACGGACACACAGAGGAGGGAGACACACAGGATGGACATCCAGAGGATGGACACACAGAGGACGGACACATAGAGGACGGACACACAGAGGACGGACACACAAAGGACGGACACACAGACGACGGACACACAGAGGACGGACTATAGAGGAGGGAGAGACACAGGATGGACACCCAGAGGACGGACACACAGAGGACGGACACACAGAGGACGGACACACAGAAGACAGACACACAGAGGACGGACACACAGAGGACGGACACACAGAGGACGGACACACAGGAACGGACACACAGAGGACGGACACACAGGGAAGGGACACACAGAGGACGGACACACAGAGGACGGACTCACAGAGGATGGACATACAGAGGACGGACACACAGAGGACGGACACACAGAGGACGGACACACAGGGGATGGACACACAGAGGACGGACACACAGAGGACGGACACACAGAGGACGGACACACAGAGGACCGACACACAGACGACGGACTCACAGACGACGGACACACAGACGACGGACACACAGAGGACGGAAACACAGTGGACGGACACACAGAGGATGGACACATAGAGGATGGACATAGAGGACGGACACACAGAAGACGGACACACAGAGGACGGAAACACCGAGGACGGACACATAGACGGCAGACACTCAGAGGACAGACACAGAGAGGACGGACTCACAGAGGATGAACACACAGAGGACGGAGACACAGAGAGGACGGACACACAGTGACGGACACACAGAGGGCGGACACACAGAGAACGGACACAGAGTAGGGAGACACACAGAGATCGGAGACACAGAGGACGGACACACAGAGGACGGACACACAGAGGATGGACACCCAGAGGATGGACACACAGAGGACGGACCCACAGAGGACAGACACACAGAGGAGGGAGACACACAGAGATCGGAGACACAGAGGACGGACACACAGAGGACGGACACACAGAGGACGGACATACAGAGGACGGACACACAGTGACGGACACACAGAGGGCGGACACACAGAGAACGGACACACAGAGGAGGGAGACACACAGAGATCGTACACACAGGGGACGGACACACAGAGGACGGACACATAGAGGACGGAGACACATAGGATGGACACCCAGAGGACGGACACACAGAGGACAGACACACAGAGGACGGACACACAGAGGACGGACACACAGACGACGGACACACAGACGACGGACATACATAGGACGGACTCACAGAGGACGGACACACAGAGGATGGACAAACAGAGGACGGACACACAGAGGATGGACACACAGAGGACGGACACACAGAGAATGGACACACAGAGGACTGACACACAGAGGACGGACACAGAGACGATGGACTAACAGAGGACGGACACATAGAGGATGGACATACAGAGGACGGACACACAGAGGACGGACATACAGAGGATGGACACACAGAGGACGGACACACAGAGGACGGACACACAGGAAAGGGACACACAGAGGACGGACACACAGGACGGACACACAGACGACGGACACACAGAGGACGGACACACAGAGGGCGGACACACAGAGGACGGACACACAGAGGACGGACACACAGGGAACGGACACACAGACGACGGACACACAGAGGACGGACACACAGAGGACGGACACACAGGGGATGGACATAGAGGACGGATACACAGAGGACGGACACACAGAGGACGGACACACAGAGGACGGACACACAGAGGTTGGACATACAGAGGACTGACACACAGAGGACGGACACACAGAGGACGGACACACAGAGGACGGGCACACAGGGGACGGACAAACTGGGGACGGACACACAGGGGACGGACACACAGAGGACGGACACATAGAGGACGGAGACACATAGGACGGACTCACAGAGGACGGACACACAAAGGATGGACAAACAGAGGACGGACACACAGAGGATGGACACACAGAGGACGGACACACAGAGAATGGACACACAGAGGACTGACACACAGAGGACGGACACAGAGACGATGGACTAACAGAGGACGGACACATAGAGGATGGACATACAGAGGACGGACACACAGAGGACGGACATACAGAGGATGGACACACAGAGGACGGACACACAGAGCACGGACACACAGGAAAGGGACACACAGAGGACGGACACACAGGACGGACACACAGACGACGGACACACAGAGGACGGACACACAGAGGGCGGACACACAGAGGACGGACACACAGAGGACGGACACACAGAGGACGGACACACAGGGAACGGACACACAGACGACGGACACACAGAGGACGGACACACAGAGGACGGACACACAGGGGATGGACATAGAGGACGGACACACAGAGGACGGACACACAGAGGATGGACACACAGAGGACGGACACACAGAGGATGGACATACAGAGGACGGACACACAGAGGACGGACACACAGAGGACGGGCACATAGAAGACGGACACACAGAGGACGGTCACACAGAGGACGGACACACAGAGGATGCACACACAGAGGAGGGACACACAGGGGACCGACGCAGAGAGGACGGACACACAGAGGAAGGACACACAGGGGACGGACACACAGACGATGGACACACAGAGGACGTACACATAGAGGACGGACAAACAGAGGACGGACAGACAGAGGACGGACAGACAGAGGACGGACAGACAGAGGACGGACAGACAGAGGAGGGACGCACAGAGGACGGACAGACAGAGGACGGACAGACAGAGGACGGACAGACAGAGGACGGACACACAGAGGACGGAGACACAGAGGACAGACACACAGTGGACGGACACACAGAGGACAGACAGGCCGGGCACGGACACACAGCGGACGGACACACAGAGGACGGACACACAGAGGACGGACACACAGTGGACGGACACACAGGGGATGGACACACAGAGGACGGAACGACCCGTCACTGTCACACAGAGGACGAACACACAGAGGATGGACACACAGTGGACGGACACACAGAGGATGGACACACAGAGGATGGACATAGAGGACGGACACACAGAAGACGGACACACAGAGGACGGAAACACCGAGGACGGACACATAGACGGCAGACACTCAGAGGAGCGACACACAGAGGACGGAGGCACACCGAGGACGGACACAGAGAGGACGGACTCACAGGGGATGAACACACAGAGGACGGAGACACAGAGAGGACGGACACACAGTGACGGACACACAGAGGGCGGACACACAGAGAACGGACACACAGAGGAGGGAGACACACAGAGATCGGAGACACAGAGGACGGACACACAGAGGACGGACACACAGAGGACGGACATACAGAGGACGGACACACAGAAGACGGACACACAGGGGACGGACAAACTGGGGACGGACACACAGGGGACGGACACACAGAGGACGGACACATAGAGGACGGAGACACAGAGGATGGACACCCAGAGGACAGACACACAGAGGACGGACACACAGAGGACAGACACACAGAGGACGGTATTACAGAGGATGGACACACAGAGGATGGACACACAGAGGATGGACACACAGAGGATGGACACACAGAGGACGGACACACAGAGGACGGACACACAGACGACGGACACACAGACGACGGACATACATAGGACGGACTCACAGAGGACGGACACACAGAGGATGGACAAACAGAGGACGGACAGACAGAGGATGGACACACAGAGGACGGACACACAGAGAACGGACACACAGAGAACGGACACACAGAGGACTGACACACAGAGGACGGACACAGAGACGATGGACGAACAGAGGACGGACACATAGAGGATGGACATACAGAGGACGGACACACAGAGGACGGACATACAGAGGATGGACACACAGAGGACGGACACACAGAGGACGGACACACAGGAAAGGGACACACAGAGGACGGACACACAGACGACGGACACACAGAGGACGGACACACAGAGGGCGGACACTCAGAGGACGGACACACAGAGGACGGACACACAGAGGACGGACACACAGGGAACGGACACACAGACGACGGACACACAGAGGACGGACACACAGAGGACGGACACACAGGGGATGGACATAGAGGACGGACACACAGAGGACGGACACACAGAGGACGGACACACAGAGGACGGACACACAGAGGACGGACACACAGAGGACGGACACACAGAGGACGGACACACAGAGGACGGACACACAGAGGACGGACACACAGAGGACGGTCACACAGAGGACGGACACACAGAGGATGCACACACAGAGGAGGGACACACAGGGGACCGACGCACAGAGGACGGACACACAGAGGAAGGACACACAGGGGACGGACACACAGACGATGGACACACAGAGGACGGACACACAGAGGACGGACACACAGAGTGCGGTCAGACCCGACACTGACACACAGAGGACGGACACACAGAGGACGGACACACAGAGGACGGACACACAGAGGACGGACAAACAGAGGACGGACAGACAGAGGACGGACACACAGAGGACGGACACACAGAGGACGGACTCACAGAGGATGAACACACAGAGGACGGAGACATGGAGAGGACGGACACACAGTGACGGACACACAGAGGGCGGACACACAGAGAACGGACACACAGAGGAGGGAGACACACAGAGATCGTACACACAGGGGACGGACACACAGAGGACGGACACATAGAGGACGGAGACACATAGGATGGACACCCAGAGGACGGACACACAGAGGACAGACACACAGAGGACGGACACACAGAGGACGGACACACAGACGACGGACACACAGACGACGGACATACATAGGACGGACTCACAGAGGACGGACACACAGAGGATGGACAAACAGAGGACGGACACACAGAGGATGGACACACAGAGGACGGACACACAGAGAATGGACACACAGAGGACTGACACACAGAGGACGGACACAGAGACGATGGACTAACAGAGGACGGACACATAGAGGATGGACATACAGAGGACGGACACACAGAGGACGGACATACAGAGGATGCACACACAGAGGACGGACACACAGAGGACGGACACACAGGAAAGGGACACACAGAGGACGGACACACAGGACGGACACACAGACGACGGACACACAGAGGACGGACACACAGAGGGCGGACACACAGAGGTTGGACATACAGAGGACTGACACACTGAGGACGGACACACAGAGGACGGACACACAGAGGACGGGCACACAGGGGACGGACAAACTGGGGACGGACACACAGGGGACGGACACACAGAGGACGGACACATAGAGGACGGAGACACATAGGACGGACACACAGGGAACGGACACACAGACGACGGACACACAGAGGACGGACACACAGAGGACGGACACACAGAGGATGGACATACAGAGGACGGACACACAGACGACGGACACACAGAGGACGGACACACAGAGGGCGGACACACAGAGGACGGACACACAGACGACGGACACACAGAGGACGGACACACAGAGGGCGGACACACAGAGGACGGACACACAGAGGACGGACACACAGAGGACGGACACACAGGGAACGGACACACAGACGACGGACACACAGAGGACGGACACACAGAGGACGGACACACAGAGGATGGACATACAGAGGACGGACACACAGAGGACGGACACACAGAGGACGGGCACATAGAAGACGGACACACAGAGGACGGACACACAGGGAACGGACACACAGACGACGGACACACAGAGGACGGACACACAGAGGACGGACACACAGGGGATGGACATAGAGGACGGACACACAGAGGACGGACACACAGAGGACGGACACACAGAGGACGGACACACAGAGGACGGACACACAGAGGACGGACACACAGAGGACGGACACACAGAGGACGGACACACAGAGGATGCACACACAGAGGAGGGACACACAGAGGACGGACACACAGAGGACGGACACACAGAGGACGGTCACACAGAGGACGGACACACAGAGGATGCACACACAGAGGAGGGACACACAGGGGACCGACGCACAGAGGACGGACACACAGAGGAAGGACACACAGGGGACGGACACACAGACGATGGACACACAGAGGACGGACACACAGAGGACGGACACACAGAGGACGGACACACAGAGGATGGACATACAGAGGACGGACACACAGAGGACGGACACACAGAGGACGGGCACATAGAAGACGGACACACAGAGGACGGACACACAGGGAACGGACACACATGCGACGGACACACAGAGGACGGACACACAGAGGACGGACACACAGGGGATGGACATAGAGGACGGACACACAGAGGACGGACACACAGAGGACGGACACACAGAGGACGGACACACAGAGGACGGACATACAGAGGACGGACACACAGAGGACGGACACACAGAGGACGGACACACAGAGGACGGACACACAGAGGACGGTCACACAGAGGACGGACACACAGAGGATGCACACACAGAGGAGGGACACACAGGGGACCGACGCACAGAGGACGGACACACAGAGGAAGGACTCACAGGGGACGGACACACAGACGATGGACACACAGAGGACGGACACACAGAGGACGGACACACAGAGTGCGGTCAGACCCGACACTGACACACAGAGGACGGACACACAGAGGACGGACACACAGAGGACGGACACACAGAGTGCGGACAGACCCGACACTGACACACAGAGGACGGACACACAGAGGACGGACACACAGAGGACGGACAAACAGAGGACGGACAGACAGAGGACGGACACACAGAGGACGGACACACAGAGGACGGACTCACAGAGGATGAACACACAGAGGACGGAGACATGGAGAGGACGGACACACAGTGACGGACACACAGAGGGCGGACACACAGAGAACGGACACACAGAGGAGGGAGACACACAGAGATCGTACACACAGGGGACGGACACACAGAGGACGGACACATAGAGGACGGAGACACATAGGATGGACACCCAGAGGACGGACACACAGAGGACAGACACACAGAGGACGGACACACAGAGGACGGACACACAGACGACGGACACACAGACGACGGACATACATAGGACGGACTCACAGAGGACGGACACACAGAGGATGGACAAACAGAGGACGGACACACAGAGGATGGACACACAGAGGACGGACACACAGAGGACGGAAACACAGAGGACGGACACACAGAGGTTGGACATACAGAGGACTGACACACAGAGGACGGACACACAGAGGACGGACACACAGAGGACGGGCACACAGGGGACGGACAAATTGGGGACGGACACACAGGGGACGGACACACAGAGGACGGACACATAGAGGACGGAGACACATAGGACGGACTCACAGAGGACGGACACACAAAGGATGGACAAACAGAGGACGGACACACAGAGGATGGACACACAGAGGACGGACACACAGAGAATGGACACACAGAGGACTGACACACAGAGGACGGACACAGAGACGATGGACTAACAGAGGACGGACACATAGAGGATGGACATACAGAGGACGGACACACAGAGGACGGACATACAGAGGATGGACACACAGAGGACGGACACACAGAGGACGGACACACAGGAAAGGGACACACAGAGGACGGACACACAGGACGGACACACAGACGACGGACACACAGAGGACGGACACACAGAGGGCGGACACACAGAGGACGGACACACAGAGGACGGACACACAGAGGACGGACACACAGGGAACGGACACACAGACGACGGACACACAGAGGACGGACACACAGAGGACGGACACACAGGGGATGGACATAGAGGACGGACACACAGAGGACGGACACACAGAGGATGGACACACAGAGGACGGACACACAGAGGATGGACATACAGAGGACGGACACACAGAGGACGGACACACAGAGGACGGGCACATAGAAGACGGACACACAGAGGACGGTCACACAGAGGACGGACACACAGAGGATGCACACACAGAGGAGGGACACACAGGGGACCGACGCAGAGAGGACGGACACACAGAGGAAGGACACACAGGGGACGGACACACAGACGATGGACACACAGAGGACGGACACACAGAGGACGGACAAACAGAGGACGGACAGACAGAGGACGGACAGACAGAGGACGGACAGACAGAGGACGGACAGACAGAGGAGGGACGCACAGAGGACGGACAGACAGAGGACGGACAGACAGAGGACGGACAGACAGAGGACGGACACACAGAGGACGGAGACACAGAGGACAGACACACAGTGGACGGACACACAGAGGACAGACACACAGAGGACAGACAGGCCGGACACAGACACACAGAGCACGGACACACAGCGGACGGACACACAGAGGACGGACACACAGAGGACGGACACACAGTGGACGGACACACAGGGGATGGACACACAGAGGACGGAACGACCCGTCACTGTCACACAGAGGACGAACACACAGAGGATGGACACACAGAGGACGGACACACAGAGGACGGACACACAGAGGACGGACACACAGAGGACGGATACACAGAGGACGGACACACAGAGGACGGACACACAGAGGGCGGACACACAGAGGACGGACACACAGAGGACGGACACACAGAGGACGGACACACAGGGAACGGACACACAGACGACGGACACACAGAGGACGGACACACAGAGGACGGACACACAGGGGATGGACATAGAGGACGGACACACAGAGGACGGACACACAGAGGATGGACACACAGAGGACGGACACACAGAGGATGGACATACAGAGGACGGACACACAGAGGACGGACACACAGAGGACGGGCACATAGAAGACGGACACACAGAGGACGGTCACACAGAGGACGGACACACGAGGATGCACACACAGAGGAGGGACACACAGGGGACCGACGCAGAGAGGACGGACACACAGAGGAAGGACACACAGGGGACGGACACACAGACGATGGACACACAGAGGACGGACACACAGAGGACGGACAAACAGAGGACGGACAGACAGAGGACGGACAGACAGAGGACGGACAGACAGAGGACGGACAGACAGAGGAGGGACGCACAGAGGACGGACAGACAGAGGACGGACAGACAGAGGACGGACAGACAGAGGACGGACACACAGAGGACGGAGACACAGAGGACAGACACACAGTGGACGGACACACAGAGGACAGACAGGCCGGACACAGACACACAGAGCACGGACACACAGCGGACGGACACACAGAGGACGGACACACAGAGGACGGACACACAGTGGACGGACACACAGGGGATGGACACACAGAGGACGGAACGACCCGTCACTGTCACACAGAGGACGAACACACAGAGGATGGACACACAGAGGACGGACACACAGAGGACGGACACACAGAGGACGGACACACAGAGGACGGATACACAGAGGACGGACACACAGAGGAGGGAGACACACAGGATGGACATCCAGAGGATGGACACACAGAGGACGGACACATAGAGGACGGACACACAGAGGACGGACACACAAAGGACGGACACACAGACGACGGACACACAGAGGACGGACTATAGAGGAGGGAGAGACACAGGATGGACACCCAGAGGACGGACACACAGAGGACGGACACACAGAGGACGGACACACAGAAGACAGACACACAGAGGACGGACACACAGAGGACGGACAAACAGAGGACGGACACACAGGAACGGACACACAGAGGACGGACACACAGGGAAGGGACACACAGAGGACGGACACACAGAGGACGGACTCACAGAGGATGGACATACAGAGGACGGACACACAGAGGACGGACACACAGAGGGCGGACACACAGGGGATGGACACACAGAGGACGGACACACAGAGGACGGACACACAGAGGACGGACACACAGAGGACCGACACACAGACGACGGACACACAGACGACGGACACACAGACGACGGACACACAGAAGACGGAAACACAGTGGACGGACACACAGAGGATGGACACACAGAGGATGGACATAGAGGACGGACACACAGAAGACGGACACACAGAGGACGGAAACACCGAGGACGGACACATAGACGGCAGACACTCAGAGGACGGACACAGAGAGGACGGACTCACAGAGGATGAACACACAGAGGACGGAGACACAGAGAGGACGGACACACAGTGACGGACACACAGAGGGCGGACACACAGAGAACGGACACAGAGTAGGGAGACACACAGAGATCGGAGACACAGAGGACGGACACACAGAGGACGGACACACAGAGGATGGACACCCAGAGGACGGACACACAGAGGACGGACACACAGAGGACAGACACACAGAGGAGGGAGACACACAGAGATCGGAGACACAGAGGACGGACACACAGAGGACGGACACACAGAGGACGGACATACAGAGGACGGACACACAGTGACGGACACACAGAGGGCGGACACACAGAGAACGGACACACAGAGGAGGGAGACACACAGAGATCGTACACACAGGGGACGGACACACAGAGGACGGACACATAGAGGACGGAGACACATAGGATGGACACCCAGAGGACGGACACACAGAGGACAGACACACAGAGGACGGACACACAGAGGACGGACACACAGACGACGGACACACAGACGACGGACATACATAGGACGGACTCACAGAGGACGGACACACAGAGGATGGACAAACAGAGGACGGACACACAGAGGATGGACACACAGAGGACGGACACACAGAGAATGGACACACAGAGGACTGACACACAGAGGACGGACACAGAGACGATGGACTAACAGAGGACGGACACATAGAGGATGGACATACAGAGGACGGACACACAGAGGACGGACATACAGAGGATGGACACACAGAGGACGGACACACAGAGGACGGACACACAGGAAAGGGACACACAGAGGACGGACACACAGGACGGACACACAGACGACGGACACACAGAGGACGGACACACAGAGGGCGGACACACAGAGGACGGACACACAGAGGACGGACACACAGGGAACGGACACACAGACGACGGACACACAGAGGACGGACACACAGAGGACGGACACACAGGGGATGGACATAGAGGACGGACACACAGAGGACGGACACACAGAGGACGGACACACAGAGGACGGACACACAGAGGTTGGACATACAGAGGACTGACACACAGAGGACGGACACACAGAGGACGGACACACAGGGGATGGACATAGAGGACGGACACACAGAGGACGGACACACAGAGGATGGACACACAGAGGACGGACACACAGAGGATGGACATACTGAGGACGGACACACAGAGGACGGACACACAGAGGACGGGCACATAGAAGACGGACACACAGAGGACGGTCACACAGAGGACGGACACACAGAGGATGCACACACAGAGGAGGGACACACAGGGGACCGACGCAGAGAGGACGGACACACAGAGGAAGGACACACAGGGGACGGACACACAGACGATGGACACACAGAGGACGGACACACAGAGGACGGACAAACAGAGGACGGACAGACAGAGGACGGACAGACAGAGGACGGACAGACAGAGGACGGACAGACAGAGGAGGGACGCACAGAGGACGGACAGACAGAGGACGGACAGACAGAGGACGGACAGACAGAGGACGGACACACAGAGGACGGAGACACAGAGGACAGACACACAGTGGACGGACACACAGAGGACAGACAGGCCGGACACAGACACACAGAGCACGGACACACAGCGGACGGACACACAGAGGACGGACACACAGAGGACGGACACACAGGGGATGGACACACAGAGGACGGAACGACCCGTCACTGTCACACAGAGGACGAACACACAGAGGATGGACACACAGAGGACGGACACACAGAGGACGGACACACAGAGGACGGACACACAGAGGACGGACACACAGAGGACGGATACACAGAGGACGGACACACAGAGGAGGGAGACACACAGGATGGACATCCAGAGGATGGACACACAGAGGACGGACACATAGAGGACGGACACACAGAGGACGGACACACAAAGGATGGACACACAGACGACGGACACACAGAGGACGGACTATAGAGGAGGGAGAGACACAGGATGGACACCCAGAGGACGGACACACAGAGGACGGACACACAGAGGACGGACACACAGAAGACAGACACACAGAGGACGGACACACAGAGGACGGACACACAGAGGACGGACACACAGGAACGGACACACAGAGGACGGACACACAGGGAAGGGACACACAGAGGACGGACACACAGAGGACGGACTCACAGAGGATGGACATACAGAGGACGGACACACAGAGGACGGACACACAGAGGGCGGACACACAGGGGATGGACACACAGAGGACGGACACACAGAGGACGGACACACAGAGGACGGACACACAGAGGACCGACACACAGACGACGGACACACAGACGACGGACACACAGACGACGGACACACAGAGGACGGAAACACAGTGGACGGAAACACAGAAGACGGACACACAGAGGACGGAAACACCGAGGACGGACACATAGACGGCAGACACTCAGAGGACGGACACAGAGAGGACGGACTCACAGAGGATGAACACACAGAGGACGGAGACACAGAGAGGACGGACACACAGTGACGGACACACAGAGGGCGGACACACAGAGAACGGACACAGAGTAGGGAGACACACAGAGATCGGAGACACAGAGGACGGACACACAGAGGACGGACACACAGAGGATGGACACCCAGAGGACGGACACACAGAGGACGGACACACAGAGGACAGACACACAGAGGAGGGAGACACACAGAGATCGGAGACACAGAGGACGGACACACAGAGGACGGACACACAGAGGACGGACATACAGAGGACGGACACACAGTGACGGACACACAGAGGGCGGACACACAGAGAACGGACACACAGAGGAGGGAGACACACAGAGATCGTACACACAGGGGACGGACACACAGAGGACGGACACATAGAGGACGGAGACACATAGGATGGACACCCAGAGGACGGACACACAGAGGACAGACACACAGAGGACGGACACACAGAGGACGGACACACAGACGACGGACATACAGACGACGGACATACATAGGACGGACTCACAGAGGACGGACACACAGAGGATGGACAAACAGAGGACGGACACACAGAGGATGGACACACAGAGGACGGACACACAGAGAATGGACACACAGAGGACTGACACACAGAGGACGGACACAGAGACGATGGACTAACAGAGGACGGACACATAGAGGATGGACATACAGAGGACGGACACACAGAGGACGGACATACAGAGGATGGACACACAGAGGACGGACACACAGAGGACGGACACACAGGAAAGGGACACACAGAGGACGGACACACAGGACGGACACACAGACGACGGACACACAGAGGACGGACACACAGAGGGCGGACACACAGAGGACGGACACACAGAGGACGGACACACAGGGAACGGACACACAGACGACGGACACACAGAGGACGGACACACAGAGGACGGACACACAGGGGATGGACATAGAGGACGGACACACAGAGGACGGACACACAGAGGACGGACACACAGAGGACGGGCACACAGGGGACGGACAAACTGGGGACGGACACACAGGGGACGGGCACACAGAGGACGGACACATAGAGGACGGAGACACATAGGACGGACTCACAGAGGACGGACACACAAAGGATGGGCAAACAGAGGACGGACACACAGAGGATGGACACACAGAGGACGGACACACAGAGAATGGACACACAGAGGACTGACACACAGAGGACGGACACAGAGACGATGGACTAACAGAGGACGGACACATAGAGGATGGACATACAGAGGACGGACACACCGAGGACGGACATACAGAGGATGGACACACAGAGGACGGACACACAGAGGACGGACACACAGGAAAGGGACACACAGAGGACGGACACACAGGACGGACACACAGACGACGGACACACAGAGGACGGACACACACACAGAGGACGGACACACAGAGGGCGGACACACAGAGGACGGACACACAGAGGACGGACACACAGAGGACGGACACACAGGGAACGGACACACAGACGACGGACACACAGAGGACGGACACACAGAGGACGGACACACAGGGGATGGACATAGAGGACGGACACACAGAGGACGGACACACAGAGGATGGACACACAGAGGACGGACACACAGAGGATGGACATACAGAGGACGGACACACAGAGGACGGACACACAGAGGACGGGCACATAGAAGTGTGACACACAGAGGACGGTCACACAGAGGACGGACACACAGAGGATACACACACAGAGGAGGGACACACAGGGGACCGACGCAGAGAGGACGGACACACAGAGGAAGGACACACAGGGGACGGACACACAGACGATGGACACACAGAGGACGGACACACAGAGGACGGACAAACAGAGGACGGACAGACAGAGGACGGACAGACAGAGGACGGACAGACAGAGGACGGACAGACAGAGGAGGGACGCACAGAGGACGGACAGACAGAGGACGGACAGACAGAGGACGGACAGAAAGAGGACGGACACACAGAGGACGGAGACACAGAGGACAGACACACAGTGGACGGACACACAGAGGACAGACAGGCCGGGCACGGACACACAGCGGACGGACACACAGGGGATGGACACACAGAGGACGGAACGACCCGTCACTGTCACACAGAGGACGACCACACAGAGGATGGACACACAGAGGACGGACACACAGAGGACGGACACACAGAGGACGGACACACAGAGGACGGATACACAGAGGACGGACACACAGAGGAGGGAGACACACAGGATGGACATCCAGAGGATGGACACACAGAGGACGGACACATAGAGGACGGACACACAGAGGACGGACACACAAAGGACGGACACACAGACGACGGACACACAGAGGACGGACTATAGAGGAGGGAGAGACACAGGATGGACACCCAGAGGACGGACACACAGAGGACGGACACACAGAGGACGGACACACAGAGGACAGACACACAGAGGACGGACACACAGAGGACGGACACACAGAGGACGGACACACAGGAACGGACACACAGAGGACGGACACACAGGGAAGGGACACACAGAGGACGGACACACAGAGGACGGACTCACAGAGGATGGACATACAGAGGACGGACACACAGAGGACGGACACACAGAGGACGGACACACAGGGGATGGACACACAGAGGACGGACACACAGAGGACGGACACACAGAGGACGGACACACAGAGGACGGACACACAGAGGACCGACACACAGACGACGGACACACAGACGACGGACACACAGACGACGGACACACAGAGGACGGAAACACAGTGGACGGACACACAGAAGACGGACACACAGAGGACGGAAACACCGAGGACGGACACATAGACGGCAGACACTCAGAGGACGGACACAGAGAGGACGGACTCACAGTGGATGAACACACAGAGGACGGAGACACAGAGAGGACGGACACACAGTGACGGACACACAGAGGGCGGACACACAGAGAACGGACACAGAGTAGGGAGACACACAGAGATCGGAGACACAGAGGACGGACACACAGAGGACGGACACACAGAGGATGGACACCCAGAGGACGGACACACAGAGGACGGACACACAGAGGACAGACACACAGAGGAGGGAGACACACAGAGATCGGAGACACAGAGGACGGACACACAGAGGACGGACACACAGAGGACGGACATACAGAGGACGGACACACAGAAGACGGACACACAGGGGACGGACAAACTGGGGACGGACACACAGGGGACGGACACACAGAGGACGGACACATAGAGGACGGAGACACAGAGGATGGACACCCAGAGGACGGACACACAGAGGACGGACACACAGAGGACAGACACACAGAGGACGGTATTACAGAGGATGGACACACAGAGAATGGACACACAGAGGATGGACACACAGAGGATGGACACACAGAGGATGGACACACAGGGGACGGACACATAGAGGACGGAGACACAGAGGATGGACACCCAGAGGACGGACACACAGAGGACGGACACACAGAGGACAGACACACAGAGGACGGTATTACAGAGGATGGACACACAGAGAATGGACACACAGAGGATGGACACACAGAGGATGGACACACAGAGGACGGACACACAGAGGACGGACACACAGACGACGGACACACAGACGACGGACATACATAGGACGGACTCACAGAGGACGGACACACAGAGGATGGACAAACAGAGGACGGACAGACAGAGGATGGACACACAGAGGACGGACACACAGAGAATGGACACACAGAGGACTGACACACAGAGGACGGACACAGAGACGATGGACTAACAGAGGACGGACACATAGAGGATGGACATACAGAGGACGGACACACAGAGGACTGACATACAGAGGATGGACACACAGAAGACGGACACACAGAGGACGGAAACACCGAGGACGGACACATAGACGGCAGACACTCAGAGGACGGACACAGAGAGGACGGACTCACAGAGGATGAACACACAGAGGACGGAGACACAGAGAGGACGGACACACAGTGACGGACACACAGAGGGCGGACACACAGAGAACGGACACAGAGTAGGGAGACACACAGAGATCGGAGACACAGAGGACGGACACACAGAGGACGGACACACAGAGGACGGACACACAGAGGATGGACACCCAGAGGACGGACACACAGAGGACGGACACACAGAGGACAGACACACAGAGGAGGGAGACACACAGAGATCGGAGACACAGAGGACGGACACACAGAGGACGGACACACAGAGGACGGACATACAGAGGACGGACACACAGAAGACGGACACACAGGGGACGGACAAACTGGGGACGGACACACAGGGGACGGACACACAGAGGACGGACACATAGAGGACGGAGACACAGAGGATGGACACCCAGAGGACGGACACACAGAGGACGGACACACAGAGGACAGACACACAGAAGACGGTATTACAGAGGATGGACACACAGAGAATGGACACACAGAGGATGGACACACAGAGGATGGACACACAGAGGATGGACACACAGGGGACGGACACATAGAGGACGGAGACACAGAGGATGGACACCCAGAGGACGGACACACAGAGGACGGACACACAGAGGACAGACACACAGAGGACGGTATTACAGAGGATGGACACACAGAGAATGGACACACAGAGGATGGACACACAGAGGATGGACACACAGAGGACGGACACACAGAGGACGGACACACAGACGACGGACACACAGACGACGGACATACATAGGACGGACTCACAGAGGACGGACACACAGAGGATGGACAAACAGAGGACGGACAGACAGAGGATGGACACACAGAGGACGGACACACAGAGAATGGACACACAGAGGACTGACACACAGAGGACGGACACAGAGACGATGGACTAACAGAGGACGGACACATAGAGGATGGACATACAGAGGACGGACACACAGAGGACTGACAAACAGAGGATGGACACACAGAGGACGGACACACAGAGGACGGACACACAGGAAAGGGACACACAGAGGACGGACACACAGACGACGGACACACAGAGGACGGACACACAGAGGGCGGACACACAGAGGACGGACACACAGAGGACGGACACACAGAGGACGGACACACAGAGGACAGACAGGCCGGACACAGACACACAGAGCACGGACACACAGCGGACGGACACACAGAGGACGGACACACAGAGGACGGACACACAGTGGACGGACACACAGGGGATGGACACACAGAGGACGGAACGACCCGTCACTGTCACACAGAGGACCAACACACAGAGGATGGACACACAGAGGACGGACACACAGAGGACGGACACACAGAGGACGGACACACAGAGGACGGACACACAGAGGACGGATACACAGAGGACGGACACACAGAGGAGGGAGACACACAGGATGGACATCCAGAGGATGGACACACAGAGGACGGACACATAGAGGACGGACACACAGAGGACGGACACACAGAGGAGGGAGACACACAGGATGGACATCCAGAGGATGGACACATAGAGGACGGACACACAAAGGACGGACACACAGACGACGGACACACAGAGGACGGACATATAGAGGAGGGAGAGACACAGGATGGACACCCAGAGGACGGACACACAGAGGACGGACACACAGAGGAAGGACACACAGAGGACGGACACACAGAGGACGGACACACAGAGGACGGACACACAGAGGACGGACACACAGAGGACGGACACACAGAGGACGGACACACAGGAACGGACACACAGAGGACGGACACACAGGGAAGGGACACACAGAGGACGGACACACAGAGGACGGACTCACAGAGGATGGACATACAGAGGACGGACACACAGAGGACGGACACACAGAGGACGGACACACAGGGGATGGACACACAGAGGACGGACACACAGAGGACGGACACACAGAGGACGGACACACAGAGGACCGACACACAGACGACGGACACACAGACGACGGACACACAGACGACGGACACACAGACGACGGAAACACAGTGGACGGACACACAGAGGATGGACACACAGAGGATGGACATAGAGGACGGACACACAGAAGACGGACACACAGAGGACGGAAACACCGAGGACGGACACATAGACGGCAGACACTCAGAGGACGGACACAGAGAGGACGGACTCACAGAGGATGAACACACAGAGGACGGAGACACAGAGAGGACGGACACACAGTGACGGACACACAGAGGGCGGACACACAGAGAACGGACACAGAGTAGGGAGACACACCAGAGATCGGAGACACAGAGGACGGACACACAGAGGACGGACACACAGAGGATGGACACCCAGAGGACGGACACACAGAGGACGGACACACAGAGGACAGACACACAGAGGAGGGAGACACACAGAGATCGGAGACACAGAGGACGGACACACAGAGGACGGACACACAGAGGACGGACATACAGAGGACGGACACACAGAGGACGGACACACAGAGGACGGACACACAGAGGACAGACACACAGAGGACGGTATTACAGAGGATGGACACACAGAGAATGGACACACAGAGGATGGACACACAGAGGATGGACACACAGAGGATGGACACACAGGGGACGGACACATAGAGGACGGAGACACAGAGGATGGACACCCAGAGGACGGACACACAGAGGACGGACACACAGAGGACAGACACACAGAGGACGGTATTACAGAGGATGGACACACAGAGAATGGACACACAGAGGATGGACACACAGAGGATGGACACACAGAGGACGGACACACAGAGGACGGACACACAGACGACGGACACACAGACGACGGACATAGATAGGACGGACTCACAGAGGACGGACACACAGAGGATGGACAAACAGAGGACGGACAGACAGAGGATGGACACACAGAGGACGGACACACAGAGAATGGACACACAGAGGACTGACACACAGAGGACTGACATACAGAGGATGGACACACAGAGGACGGACACACAGAGGACGGACACACAGGTAAGGGACACACAGAGGACGGACACACAGACGACGGACACACAGAGGACGGACACACAGAGGGCGGACACACAGAGGACGGACACACAGAGGACGGACACACAGAGGACGGACACACAGGGAACGGACACACAGACGACGGACACACAGAGGACGGACACACAGAGGACGGACACACAGGGGATGGACATAGAGGACGGACACACAGAGGACGGACACACAGAGGACGGACACACAGAGGACGGACACACAGAGGACGGTCACACAGAGGACGGACACACAGAGGATGCACACACAGAGGAGGGACACACAGGGGACCGACGCACAGAGGACGGACACACAGAGGAAGGACACACAGGGGACGGACACACAGACGATGGACACACAGAGGACGGACACACAGAGGACGGACACACAGAGTGCGGTCAGACCCGACACTGACACACAGAGGACGGACACACAGAGGACGGACACACAGAGGACGGACACACAGAGTGCGGACAGACCCGACACTGACACACACAGGACGGACACACAGAGGACGGACACACAGAGGACGGACAAACAGAGGATGGACAGACAGAGGACGGACACACAGAGGACGGACACACAGAGGACGGACACACAAAGGACGGACACACAGAGGACGGACATATAGAGGAGGGAGAGACACAGGATGGACACCCAGAGGACGGACACACAGAGGACGGACACACAGAGGACGGACACACAGAGGACAGACACACAGAGGACGGACACACAGAGGACGGACACACAGGAACGGACACACAGAGGACGGACACACAGGGAAGGGACACACAGAGGACGGACACACAGAGGACGGACTCACAGAGGATGGACATACAGAGGACGGACACACAGAGGACGGACACACAGAGGACGGACACACAGGGGATGGACACACAGAGGACGGACACACAGAGGACGGACACACAGAGGACGGACACACAGAGGACCGACACACAGACGACGGACACACAGACGACGGACACACAGAGGACGGAAACACAGTGGACGGACACACAGAGGACGGACAGACAGAGGATGGACATTGAGGACGGACACACAGAGGACGGACACACAGAGGACGGACACACAGAGGACTGACACACAGAGGACGGACACTCAGAGGATGGACATACAGAGGACGGACACACAGAGGACGGACACACAGAGGAAGGACACACAGAGGACGTACACACAGGAACGGACACACAGAGGACGGACACACAGGGAAGGGACACACAGAGGATGGACACACAAAGGACGGACTCACAGAGGATGGACATACAGGGGACGGACACACAGAGGACGGACACACAGAGGACGGACACACAGGGGATGGACACACAGAGGACGGACACACAGAGGACGGACACACAGAGGACGGACACACAGAGGACCGACACACAGACGACGGACACACAGACGACGGACACACAGACGACGGACACACAGAGGACGGAAACACAGTGGACGGACACACAGAGGACGGACACACAGAGGATGGACATAGAGGACGCACACACAGAGGAAGGACACACAGGGGACGGACACACAGACGATGGACACACAGAGGACGGACAGTCAGAGGAGGGACACGCAGAGGAGGGACGCACAGAGGACGGACATACAGAGGACGGACAGACAGAGGACGGACACACAGAGGACGGACACACAGAGGACAGACACACAGAGCACGGACACACAGAGGACGGACACACAGAGGACGGACACACAGAGGACGGACACACAGAGGACGGACACACAGGGGATGACACGCAGAGGACGGACCAACCCGTCACTGACACACAGAGGACGAACACACAGAGGATGGACACACAGAGGACGGACACACAGATGACGGACAGACCCGACACTGACACACAGAGGACGGACACACAGAGGACGGACACACAGAGGACGGACACACAGAGGACGGACACACAGAGGACGGACACACAGAGGACGGACACACAGGGAACGGACACACAGACGACGGACACACAGAGGACGGACACACAGGGGACGGACACACAGGGGACGGACATAGAGGACGGACACACAGAGGACGGACACACAGAGGACGGACACACAGAGGACGGACACACAGAGGACGGACACACAGAGGATGGACATACAGAGGACGGACACACAGAGGACGGACACACAGAGGACGGGCACACAGAGGACGGACACACAGAGGACGGTCACACAGAGGACGGACACACAGAGGATGCACACACAGAGGAGGGAGACACAGGGGACCGACGCACAGAGGACGGACACACAGAGGAAGGACACACAGGGGACGGACACACAGACGATGGACACACAGAGGACGGACACACAGAGGACGGACACACAGAGTGCGGACAGACCCGACACTGACACACAGAGGACGGACACACAGAGGACGGACACAAAGAGGACGGACAAACAGAGGATGGACAGACAGAGGACGGACAGACAGAGGACGGACAGACAGAGGACGGACAGACAGAGGAGGGACGCACAGAGGACGGACAGACAGAGGACGGACAGACAGAAGACGGACAGACAGAGGACGGAGACACAGAGGACAGACACACAGTGGACGGACACACAGAGGACAGACAGAGCGGAGACAGACACACAGAGCACGGACACACAGAGGACGGACACACAGAGGACGGACACACAGAGGACGGACACACAGTGGACGGACACACAGGGGATGGACACACAGAGGACGGAACGACCCGTCACTGTCACACAGAGGACGAACACACAGAGGATGGACACACAGAGGACAGACACACAGAGGACGGACACACAGAGGACGGACACACAGAGGACGGATACACAGAGGACGGACACACAGAGGAGGGAGACACACAGGATGGACATCCAGAGGATGGACACACAGAGGACGGACACACAGAGGACGGACACACAGAGGACGGACGCACAAAGGGCGGACACACAGACAACGGACACACAGAGGACGGACATATAGAGGAGGGAGAGACACAGGATGGACACCCAGAGGACGGACACACAGAGGACGGACACACAGAGGACGGACACACAGAGGACGGACACACAGGGGATGGACACACAGAGGACGGACACACAGAGGACGGACACACAGAGGACGGACACACAGAGGACCGACACACAGACGACGGACACACAGACGACGGACACACAGAGGACGGAAACACAGTGGACGGACACACAGAGGACGGACAGACAGAGGATGGACATTGAGGACGGACACACAGAGGACGGACACACAGAGGACGGACACACAGAGGACTGACACACAGAGGACGGACACTCAGAGGATGGACATACAGAGGACGGACACACAGAGGACGGACACACAGAGGAAGGACACACAGAGGACGTACACACAGGAACGGACACACAGAGGACGGACACACAGGGAAGGGACACACAGAGGATGGACACACAAAGGACGGACTCACAGAGGATGGACATACAGGGGACGGACACACAGAGGACGGACACACAGAGGACGGACACACAGGGGATGGACACACAGAGGACGGACACACAGAGGACGGACACACAGAGGACGGACACACAGAGGACCGACACACAGACGACGGACACACAGACGACGGACACACAGACGACGGACACACAGAGGACGGAAACACAGTGGACGGACACACAGAGGACGGACACACAGAGGATGGACATAGAGGACGCACACACAGAGGAAGGACACACAGGGGACGGACACACAGACGATGGACACACAGAGGACGGACAGTCAGAGGAGGGACACGCAGAGGAGGGACGCACAGAGGACGGACATACAGAGGACGGACAGACAGAGGACGGACACACAGAGGACGGACACACAGAGGACAGACACACAGAGCACGGACACACAGAGGACGGACACACAGAGGACGGACACACAGAGGACGGACACACAGAGGACGGACACACAGGGGATGACACGCAGAGGACGGACCAACCCGTCACTGACACACAGAGGACGAACACACAGAGGATGGACACACAGAGGACGGACACACAGATGACGGACAGACCCGACACTGACACACAGAGGACGGACACACAGAGGACGGACACACAGAGGACGGACACACAGAGGACGGACACACAGAGGACGGACACACAGAGGACGGACACACAGGGAACGGACACACAGACGACGGACACACAGAGGACGGACACACAGGGGACGGACACACAGGGGACGGACATAGAGGACGGACACACAGAGGACGGACACACAGAGGACGGACACACAGAGGACGGACACACAGAGGACGGACACACAGAGGATGGACATACAGAGGACGGACACACAGAGGACGGACACACAGAGGACGGGCACACAGAGGACGGACACACAGAGGACGGTCACACAGAGGACGGACACACAGAGGATGCACACACAGAGGAGGGAGACACAGGGGACCGACGCACAGAGGACGGACACACAGAGGAAGGACACACAGGGGACGGACACACAGACGATGGACACACAGAGGACGGACACACAGAGGACGGACACACAGAGTGCGGACAGACCCGACACTGACACACAGAGGACGGACACACAGAGGACGGACACAAAGAGGACGGACAAACAGAGGATGGACAGACAGAGGACGGACAGACAGAGGACGGACAGACAGAGGACGGACAGACAGAGGAGGGACGCACAGAGGACGGACAGACAGAGGACGGACAGACAGAAGACGGACAGACAGAGGACGGAGACACAGAGGACAGACACACAGTGGACGGACACACAGAGGACAGACAGAGCGGAGACAGACACACAGAGCACGGACACACAGAGGACGGACACACAGAGGACGGACACACAGAGGACGGACACACAGTGGACGGACACACAGGGGATGGACACACAGAGGACGGAACGACCCGTCACTGTCACACAGAGGACGAACACACAGAGGATGGACACACAGAGGACAGACACACAGAGGACGGACACACAGAGGACGGACACACAGAGGACGGATACACAGAGGACGGACACACAGAGGAGGGAGACACACAGGATGGACATCCAGAGGATGGACACACAGAGGACGGACACACAGAGGACGGACACACAGAGGACGGACGCACAAAGGGCGGACACACAGACAACGGACACACAGAGGACGGACATATAGAGGAGGGAGAGACACAGGATGGACACCCAGAGGACGGACACACAGAGGACGGACACACAGAGGACGGACACACAGAGGACGGACACACAGAGGACAGACACACAGGGAAGGGACACACAGAGGACGGACACACAGAGGGCGGACTCACAGAGGATGGACATACAGAGGACGGACACACAGAGGACGGACACACAGAGGACGGACACACAGGGGATGGACACACAGAGGACGGACACACAGAGGACGGACACACAGAGGACGGACACACAGAGGACCGACACACAGACGACGGACACACAGACGACGGACACACAGACGACGGACACACAGAGGACGGAAACACAGTGGACGGACATACAGAGGACGGACACACAGAGGATAGACATAGAGGACGGACACACAGAAGACGGAACCACAGAGGACGGAAACACCGAGGACGGACACATAGACGGCAGACACTCAGAGGAGGGACACACAGAGGACGGAGGCACACCGAGGACGGACACAGAGAGGACGGACTCACAGAGGATGAACACACAGAGGACGGAGACACAGAGTGGACGGACACACAGTGACGGACACACAGAGGACGGACACACAGAGAACGCACACACAGAGGAGGGAGACACACAGAGATCGGAGACACAGAGGACGGACACACAGAGGACGGACACACAGAGGACGGACATACAGAGGACGGACACACAGGAGACGGACACACAGGGGACGGACAAACTGGGGACGGACACACAGGGGACGGACACACAGAGGACGGACACATAGAGGACGGAGACACAGAGGATGGACACCCAGAGGACGGACACACAGACGATGGACACACAGAGGACCGACAAACAGAGGACGGACACACAGAGGACGGACACACAGGGGATGGACATAGAGGACGGACACACAGGGGATGGACATAGAGGACGGACACACAGAGGACGGACACACAGAGGATGGACACACAGAGGACGGACACACAGAGGATGGACATACAGAGGACGGACACACAGAGGACGGACACACAGAGGACGGGCACATAGAAGACGGACACACAGAGGACGGTCACACAGAGGACGGACACACAGAGGATGCACACACAGAGGAGGGACACACAGGGGACCGACGCAGAGAGGACGGACACACAGAGGAAGGACACACAGGGGACGGACACACAGACGATGGACACACAGAGGACGGACACACAGAGGACGGACAAACAGAGGACGGACAGACAGAGGACGGACAGACAGAGGACGGACAGACAGAGGACGGACAGACAGAGGAGGGACGCACAGAGGACGGACAGACAGAGGACGGACAGACAGAGGACGGACAGACAGAGGACGGACACACAGAGGACGGAGACACAGAGGACAGACACACAGTGGACGGACACACAGAGGACAGACAGGCCGGACACAGACACACAGAGCACGGACACACAGCGGACGGACACACAGAGGACGGACACACAGAGGACGGACACACAGTGGACGGACACACAGGGGATGGACACACAGAGGACGGAACGACCCGTCACTGTCACACAGAGGACGAACACACAGAGGATGGACACACAGAGGACGGACACACAGAGGACGGACACACAGAGGACGGACACACAGAGGACGGATACACAGAGGACGGACACACAGAGGAGGGAGACACACAGGATGGACATCCAGAGGATGGACACACAGAGGACGGACACATAGAGGACGGACACACAGAGTACGGACACACAAAGGACGGACACACAGACGACGGACACACAGAGGACGGACATATAGAGGAGGGAGAGACACAGGATGGACACCCAGAGGACGGACACACAGAGGACGGACACACAGAGGACGGACACACAGAGGACGGACACACAGAGGACGGACACACAGAGGACAGACACACAGAGGACGGACACACAGAGGACGGACACACAGAGGACGGACACACAGGAACGGACACACAGAGGACGGACACACAGGGAAGGGACACACAGAGGACGGACACACAGAGGACGGACTCACAGAGGATGGACATACAGAGGACGGACACACAGAGGACGGACACACAGAGGACGGACACACAGGGGATGGACACACAGAGGACGGACACACAGAGGACGGACACACAGAGGACGGACACACAGAGGACCGACACACAGACGACGGACACACAGACGACGGACACACAGACGACGGACACACAGAGGACGGAAACACAGTGGACGGACACACAGAGGATGGACACACAGAGGATGGACATAGAGGACGGACACACAGAAGACGGACACACAGAGGACGGAAACACCGAGGACGGACACATAGACGGCAGACACTCAGAGGACGGACACAGAGAGGACGGACTCACAGAGGATGAACACACAGAGGACGGAGACACAGAGAGGACGGACACACAGTGACGGACACACAGAGGGCGGACTCACAGAGAACGGACACAGAGTAGGGAGACACACAGAGATCGGAGACACAGAGGACGGACACACAGAGGACGGACACACAGAGTATGGACACCCAGAGGACGGACACACAGAGGACGGACACACAGAGGACAGACACACAGAGGAGGGAGACACACAGAGATCGGAGACACAGAGGACGGACACACAGAGGACGGACACACAGAGGACGGACATACAGAGGACGGACACACAGAAGACGGACACACAGGGGACGGACAAACTGGGGACGGACACACAGGGGACGGACACACAGAGGACGGACACATAGAGGACGGAGACACAGATGATGGACACCCAGAGGACGGACACACAGAGGACGGACACACAGAGGACAGACACACAGAGGACGGTATTACAGAGGATGGACACACAGAGAATGGACACACAGAGGATGGACACACAGAGGATGGACACACAGAGGATGGACACACAGGGGACGGACACATAGAGGACGGAGACACAGAGGATGGACACCCAGAGGACGGATACACAGAGGACGGACACACAGAGGACTGACACACAGAGGACGGTATTACAGAGGATGGACACACAGAGAATGGACACACAGAGGATGGACACACAGAGGATGGACACACAGAGGACGGAAACACAGAGGATGGACACACAGACGACGGACACACAGACGACGGACATACATAGGACGGACTCACAGAGGACGGACAAACAGAGGATGGACAAACAGAGGACGGACAGACAGAGGATGGACACACAGAGGACGGACACACAGAGAATGGACACACAGAGGACTGACACACAGAGGACGGACACAGAGACGATGGACTAACAGAGGACGGACACATAGAGGATGGACATACAGAGGACGGACACACAGAGGACTGACATACAGAGGATGGACACACAGAGGACGGACACACAGAGGACGGACACACAGGAAAGGGACACACAGAGGACGGACACACAGACGACGGACACACAGAGGACGGACACACAGAGGGCGGACACACAGAGGACGGACACACAGAGGACGGACACACAGAGGACGGACACACAGAGGACAGACAGGCCGGACACAGACACACAGAGCACGGACACACAGCGGACGGACACACAGAGGACGGACACACAGAGGACGGACACACAGTGGACGGACACACAGGGGATGGACACACAGAGGACGGAACGACCCGTCACTGTCACACAGAGGACGAACACACAGAGGATGGACACACAGAGGACGGACACACAGAGGACGGACACACAGAGGACGGACACACAGAGGACGGATACACAGAGGACGGACACACAGAGGAGGGAGACACACAGGATGGACATCCAGAGGATGGACACACAGAGGACGGACACATAGAGGACGGACACACAGAGGACGGACACACAAAGGACGGACACACAGACGACGGACACACAGAGGACGGACATATAGAGGAGGGAGGGACACAGGATGGACACCCAGAGGACAGACACACAGAGGACGGACACACAGAGGACGGACACACAGAGGACGGACACACAGAGGACGGACACACAGAGGACAGACACACAGAGGACGGACACACAGAGGACGGACACACAGAGGACGGACACACAGAAACGGACACACAGAGTACGGACACACAGGGAAGGGACACACAGAGGACGGACACACAGAGGACGGACTCACAGAGGATGGACATACAGAGGACGGACACACAGAGGACGGACACACAGAGGACGGACACACAGGGGATGGACACACAGAGGACGGACACACAGAGGACGGACACACAGAGGACGGACACACAGAGGACCGACACACAGACGACGGACACACAGACGACGGACACACAGACGACGGACACACAGAGGACGGAAACACAGTGGACGGACACACAGAGGATGGACACACAGAGGATGGACATAGTTGACGGACACACAGAAGACGGACACACAGAGGACGGAAACACCGAGGACGGACACATAGACGGCAGACACTCAGAGGACGGACACAGAGAGGACGGACTCACAGAGGATGAACACACAGAGGACGGAGACACAGAGAGGACGGACACACAGTGACGGACACACAGAGGGCGGACACACAGAGAACGGACACAGAGTAGGGAGACACACAGAGATCGGAGACACAGAGGACGGACACACAGAAGACGGACACACAGGGGACGGACAAACTGGGGACGGCACACAGGGGACGGACACACAGAGGACGGACACATAGAGGATGGAGACACAGAGGATGGACACCCAGAGGACGGACACACAGAGGACGGACACACAGAGGACAGACACACAGAGGACGGTATTACAGAGGATGGACACACAGAGAATGGACACACAGAGGATGGACACACAGAGGATGGACACACAGAGGATGGACACACAGGGGACGGACACATAGAGGACGGAGACACAGAGGATGGACACCCAGAGGATGGACACACAGAGGACGGACACACAGAGGACAGACACACAGAGGACGGTATTACAGAGGATGGACACACAGAGAATGGACACACAGAGGATGGACACACAGAGGATGGACACACAGAGGACGGACACACAGACGACGGACACACAGACGACGGACATACATAGGACGGACTCACAGAGGACGGACACACAGAGGATGGACAAACAGAGGACGGACAGACAGAGGATGGACACACAGAGGACGGACACACAGAGAATGGACACACAGAGGACTGACACACAGAGGACGGACACAGAGACGATGGACTAACAGAGGACGGACACATAGAGGATGGACATACAGAGGACGGACACACAGAGGACTGACATACAGAGGATGGACACACAGAGGACGGACACACAGAGGACGGACACACAGGAACGGGACACACAGAGGACGGACACACAGACGACGGACACACAGAGGACGGACACACAGAGGGCGGACACACAGAGGACGGACACACAGAGGACGGACACACAAGGAACGGACACACAGACGACGGACACACAGAGGACGGACACACAGAGGACGGACACACAGGGGATGGACATAGAGGACGGACACACAGAGGACGGACACACAGAGGACGGACACACAGAGGATGCACACACAGAGGAGGGACACACAGGGGACCGACGCACAGAGGACGGATACACAGAGGAAGGACACACAGGGGACGGACACACAGACGATGGACACACAGAGGACGGACACACAGAGGACGGACACACAGAGTGCGGTCAGACCCGACACTGACACACAGAGGACGGACACACAGAGGACGGACACACAGAGGACGGACACACAGAGTGCGGACAGACCCGACACTGACACACAGAGGACGGACACACAGAGGACGGACACACAGAGGACGGACAAACAGAGGACGGACACACAGAGGACGGACACACAGAGGACGGACACACAGAGGACGGACACACAGAGGACGGATATACAGAGGACGGACACACAGAGGAGGGAGACACACAGGATGGACATCCAGAGGATGGACACACAGAGGACGGACACACAGAGGACGGACACACAGAGGACAGACACACAAAGGACGGACACACAGAGGACGGACATATAGAGGAGGGAGAGACACAGGATGGACACCCAGAGGACGGACACATAGAGGACGGACACACAGAGGACGGACACACAGAGGACAGACACACAGAGGACGGACACACAGAGGACGGACACACAGGAACGGACACACAGAGGACGGACACACAGGGAAGGGACACACAGAGGACGGACACACAGAGGACGGACTCACAGAGGATGGACATACAGAGGACGGATACACAGAGGACGGACACACAGAGGACGGACACACAGGGGAAGGACACACAGAGGACGGACACACAGAGGACGGACACACAGAGGACGGACACACATAGGACCGACACACAGACGACGGACACACAGACGACGGACACACAGACGACGGACACACAGAGGACGGAAACACAGTGGACGGACACACAGAGGACGGACAGACAGAGGATGGACATAGAGGACGGACACACAGAGGACGGACACACAGAGGACGGACACACAGAGGACTGACACACAGAGGACGGACACTCAGAGGATGGACATACAGAGGACGGACTCACAGAGGACGGACACACAGAGGAAGGACACACAGAGGACGTACACACAGGAACGGACACACAGAGGACGGACACACAGGGAAGGGACACACAGAGGACGGACACACAAAGGACGGACTCACAGAGGATGGACATACAGGGGACGGACACACAGAGGACGGACACACAGAGGACGGACACACAGGGGATGGACACACAGAGGACGGACACACAGAGGACGGACACACAGAGGACGGACACACAGAGGACCGACACACAGACGACGGACACACAGACGACGGACACACAGACGACGGACACACAGAGGACGGAAACACAGTGGACGGACACACAGAGGACGGACACACAGAGGATGGACATAGAGGACGCACACACAGAGGAAGGACACACAGGGGACGGACAGACAGAGGACGGACAGACAGAGGACGGACACACAGAGGACGGACACACAGAGGACAGACACACAGAGCACGGACACACAGAGGACGGACACACAGAGGACGGACACACAGAGGACGGACACACAGAGGACGGACACACAGGGGATGGACACGCAGAGGACGGACCGACCCGTCACTGACACACAGAGGACGAACACACAGAGGATGGACACACAGAGGACGGACACACAGATGACGGACAGACCCGACACTGACACACAGAGGATGGACACACAGAGGACGGACACACAGAGGACGGACACACAGAGGACGGACACACAGAGGACGGACACACAGAGGACGGACACACAGAGGACGGACACACAGGGAACGGACACACAGACGACGGACACACAGAGGACGGACACACAGGGGACGGACACACAGGGGACGGACATAGAGGACGGACACACAGAGGACGGACACACAGAGGACGGACACACAGAGGACGGACACACAGAGGATGGACATACAGAGGACGGACACACAGAGGACGGACACACAGAGGACGGGCACACAGAGGACGGACACACAGAGGACGGTCACACAGAGGACGGACACACAGAGGATGCACACACAGAGGAGGGACACACAGGGGACCGACGCACAGAGGACGGACACACAGAGGAAGGACACACAGGGGACGGACACACAGACGATGGACACACAGAGGACGGACACACAGAGGACGGACACACAGAGTGCGGACAGACCCGACACTGACACACAGAGGACGGACACACAGAGGACGGACACACAGAGGACGGACAAACAGAGGATGGACAGACAGAGGACGGACAGACAGAGGACGGACAGACAGAGGACGGACAGACAGAGGACGGACAGACAGAGGAGGGACGCACAGAGGACGGACAGACAGAGGACGGACAGACAGAAGACGGACAGACAGAGGACGGAGACACAGAGGACAGAAACACAGTGGACGGACACACAGAGGACAGACAGAGCGGAGACAGACACACAGAGCACGGACACACAGAGGACGGACACACAGAGGACGGACACACAGAGGACGGACACACAGTGGACGGACACACAGGGGATGGACACACAGAGGACGGAACGACCCGTCACTGTCACACAGAGGACGAACACACAGAGGATGGACACACAGAGGACAGACACACAGCGGACGGACACACAGAGGACGGACACACAGAGGACGGATACACAGAGGACGGACACACAGAGGAGGGAGACACACAGGATGGACATCCAGAGGATGGACACACAGAGGACGGACACACAGAGGACGGACACACAGAGGACGGACGCACAAAGGGCGGACACACAGACAACGGACACACAGAGGACGGACATATAGAGGAGGGAGAGACACAGGATGGACACCCAGAGGACGGACACACAGAGGACGGACACACAGAGGACGGACACACAGAGGACGGACACACAGAGGACGGACACACAGGAACGGACACACAGGGAAGGGACACACAGAGGACGGACACACAGAGGGCGGACTCACAGAGGATGGACATACAGAGGACGGACACACAGAGGACGGACACACAGAGGACGGACACACAGGGGATGGACACACAGAGGACGGACACACAGAGGACGGACACACAGAGGACGGACACACAGAGGACCGACACACAGACGACGGACACACAGACGACGGACACACAGACGACGGACACACAGAGGACGGAAACACAGTGGACGGACACACAGAGGACGGACACACAGAGGATGGACATAGAGGACGGACACACAGAGGACGGAACCACAGAGGACGGAAACACCGAGGACGGACACATAGACGGCAGACACTCAGAGGATGGACACACAGAGGACGGAGGCACACCGAGGACGGACACAGAGAGGACGGACTCACAGAGGATGAACACACAGAGGACGGAGACACAGAGTGGACGGACACACAGTGACGGACACACAGAGGACGGACACACAGAGAACGGACACACAGAGGAGGGAGACACACAGAGATCGGAGACACAGAGGACGGACACACAGAGGACGGACACACAGAGGACGGACATACAGAGGACGGACACACAGAAGACGGACACACAGGGGACGGACAAACTGGGGACGGACACACAGGGGACGGACACACAGAGGACGGACACATAGAGGACGGAGACACAGAGGATGGACACCCAGAGGACGGACACACAGACGATGGACACACAGAGGACCGACAAACAGAGGACGGACTGTCAGAGGAGGGACACGCAGAGGAGGGACGGACAGAGGACGGACAGACAGAGGACGGACAGACAGAGGACGGACACACAGAGGACGGACACACAGAGGACAGACACACAGAGCACGGACACACAGACAACGGACACACAGAGGACGGACACACAGAGGACGGACACACAGAGGACGGACACACAGGGGATGGACACGCAGAGGACGGACCGACCCGTCACTGACACACAGAGGACGGACACACAGAGGATGGACACACAGAGGACGGACACACAGATGACGGACAGACCCGACACTGACACACAGAGGACGGACACACAGAGGACGGACACACAGAGGACGGACACACAGAGGACGGACACACAGAGGATGGACACACAGATGACGGACACATAGAGGAGGGAGACAGACAGGACCGACACACAGAGGACGAACACACAGAGGACGGACACACAGAGGCCGGACACACGGAGGGCAGACACACGGAGGGCAGACACACAGATGTCGGACACACAGAGGACGGACACACAGATGACGGACAGACCCGACACTGACACACAGAGGACGGACACACAGAAGACGGACACACAGGGGACGGACAAACTGGGGACGGACACACAGGGGACGGACACACAGAGGACGGACACATAGAGGACGGAGACACAGAGGATGGACACCCAGAGGACGGACACACAGACGATGGACACACAGAGGACCGACAAACAGAGGACGGACTGTCAGAGGAGGGACACGCAGAGGAGGGACGGACAGAGGACGGACAGACAGAGGACGGACAGACAGAGGACGGACAGACAGAGGACGGACACACAGAGGACGGACACACAGAGGACAGACACACAGAGCACGGACACACAGACAACGGACACACAGAGGACGGACACACAGAGGACGGACACACAGAGGACGGACACACAGGGGATGGACACGCAGAGGACGGACCGACCCGTCACTGACACACAGAGGACGGACACACAGAGGATGGACACACAGAGGACGGACACACAGATGACGGACAGACCCGACACTGACACACAGAGGACGGACACACAGAGGACGGACACACAGAGGACGGACACACAGAGGACGGACACACAGAGGACGGACACACGGAGGGCAGACACACGGAGGGCAGACACACAGATGTCGGACATACAGAGGACGGACACACAGAGGACGGACACACAGACGATTGACACACAGAGGATGGACACACAGAGGACGGACACACAGGAACGGGCACACAGAGGACGGACACACAGACGATTGACACACAGAGGATGGACACACAGAGGATGGACACACAGAGGACGGACACACAGAGGACGGACACACAGAGGACGGACACTCAGAGGACGGACACACAGAGGATGGACAGACAGAGGACGGACAGACAGAGGACGGACACACAGAGGACGGACACACAGATGAAGGACACACAGAGGACAGACTCACAGAGGACAGACAGACCGGACCCGGACACACAGATGACGGACACACAGAGGACGGACACACAGGGGACGGACACACAGGGGACGGAGACACAGAGGACGGACCGACCTGTCACTGACACGCAGAGGACAGACACACAGATGACGGACACACAGAGGACGGACACATAGAGGACGGACACACAGAGGACGGACACACAGAGGACGGACACACAGAGGACGGACACACAGAGGACGGACACACAGGGGACGGACACACAGAGGACGGACCGACCCGTCACTGACTCACATAGGATGGACACACAGAGGACGGACACACAGAGGACGGACACACAGACGACGGACACACAGAGGACAGACACACAGAGGATGAACACACAGAGGACGGAGACACAGAGTGGACGGACACACAGTGACGGACACACAGAGGACGGACACACAGAGAACGGACACACAGAGGAGGGAGACACACAGAGATCGGAGACACAGAGGACGGACACACAGAGGACGGACACACAGAGGACGGACATACAGAGGACGGACACACAGAAGAGGGACACACAGGGGACGGACAAACTGGGGACGGACACACAGGGGACGGACACACAGAGGACGGACACATAGAGGACGGAGACACAGAGGATGGACACCCAGAGGACGGACACACAGACGATGGACACACAGAGGACCGACAAACAGAGGACGGACAGTCAGAGGAGGGACACGCAGAGGAGGGACGGACAGAGGACGGACAGACAGAGGACGGACAGACAGAGGACGGACACACAGAGGACGGACACACAGAGGACAGACACACAGAGCACGGACACACAGAGAACGGACACACAGAGGACGGACACACAGAGGACGGACACACAGCGGACGGACACACAGGGGATGGACACGCAGAGGACGGACCGACCCGTCACTGACACACAGAGGACGGACACACGGAGGACGGACACACAGATGACGGAAAGACCCGACACTGACACACAGAGGACGGACACACAGAGGACGGACACACAGAGGACGGACACACAGAGGACGGACACACAGAGGATGGACACACAGATGACGGACACATAGAGGAGGGAGACAGACAGGACCGACACACAGAGGACGAACACACAGAGGACGGACACACAGTGGACGGACACACGGAGGGCAGACACACGGAGGGCAGACACACAGATGTCGGACACACAGAGGACAGACACACAGAGGACGGACACACAGAGGACGGACACACAGAGGACGGACACACAGGAACGGACACACAGAGGACGGACACACAGAGGACAGGAACACAGAGGACGGACACACAGAGGACGGACACACAGAGGACGGACACACAGACGATTGACACACAGAGGATGGACACACAGAGGATGGACACACAGAGGACGGACACACAGAGGACGGACACACAGAGGACGGACACACAGAGGACGGACACACAGAGGACAGGAACACAGAGGACGGACACACAGAGGACGGACACACAGAGGACGGACGCACAGAGGATGGACACACAGAGGACGGACGCACAGAGAATGGACACACAGAGGACGGACACACAGAGGAAGGACACACGGGACAGACACACAGACGATGGACACACAGAGGACGGACAAACAGAGGACAGACACACAGGGAATGGACACACAGAGGGCGGACACACAGAGGACGGATACACAGAGGCCGGATACACAGAGGACGGAGACACACAGAGGACGGACACACAGAGGACGGACGCACAGAGAATGGACACACAGAGGACGGACACACAGAGGAGGGAGACACACAGGATGGACACCCAGAGGATGGACACACAGAGGACGGACACACAGAGGACGGACACACAGAGGACGGACACTCAGAGGACGGACACACAGAGGACGGACACACAGAGGACGGACACACAGATGAAGGACGCACAGAGGACAGACACACAGAGGACAGACAGACCGGACCCGGACACACAGATGACGGACACACAGAGGACGGACACACAGGGGACGGACACACAGGGGACGGAGACACAGAGGACGGACCGACCTGTCACTGACACGCAGAGGACAGACACGCAGATGACGGACACACAGATGACGGACACACAGAGGACGGACACACAGAGGACGGACACACAGAGGACGGACACACAGAGGACGGACACACAGGGGACGGACACACAGAGGACGGACCGACCCGTCACTGACACACATAGGATGGACACACAGAGGACGGACACACAGAGGACGGACACACAGACGATGGACACACAGAGGACAGACACAAAGAGCACGGAGACACAGAGGACGGACACACTGAGGACGGACACACAGAGGACAGGAACACAGAGGACGGATACACAGAGGACGGATACACAGAGGACGGAGACACACAGAGGATGGACACACGGAGGACGGACACACAGAGGACGGACACACAGACGGCAGACACACAGAGGACGGACACACAGAGGACGGAGGCACACAGAGGACGGACACAGAGAGGACGGACTCACAGAGGACGGAGACACACAGAGCACGGACACACAGAGGACGGACACACAGAGGACGGACACACAGGGGATGGACACACAGAGGACGGACACACAGAGGACCGGCACACAGACGACGGGCACACAGACGACGGAAACACAGAGGACGGAAACACAGTGGACGGACACACAGAGGACGGACACACAGAGGATGGACATAGAGGACGGACACACAGAGGACGGACACACAGAGGACGGACACACAGAGGACTGACACACAGAGGACGTACACTCAGAGGATGGACATACAGAGGACGGACACACAGAGGACGGACACACAGAGGACGGACACACAGAGGACGGACACACAGAGGAGGGAGACACACAGAGATCGGAGACACAGAGGACGGACACACAGAGGACGGACACACAGAGGACGGACATACAGAGGACGGACACACAGAAGACGGACACACAGGGGACGGACAAACTGGGGACGGACACACAGGGGACGGACACACAGAGGACGGACACATAGAGGACGGAGACACAGAGGATGGACACCCAGAGGACGGACACACAGACGATGGACACACAGAGGACCGACAAACAGAGGACGGACAGTCAGAGGAGGGACACGCAGAGGAGGGACGGACAGAGGACGGACAGACAGAGGACGGACAGACAGAGGACGGACACACAGAGGACGGACACACAGAGGACAGACACACAGAGCACGGACACACAGAGAACGGACACACAGAGGACGGACACACAGAGGACGGACACACAGAGGACGGACACACAGAGGACGGATATACAGAGGACGGACACACAGAGGAGGGAGACACACAGGATGGACATCCAGAGGATGGACACACAGAGGACGGACACACAGAGGACGGACACACAGAGGACAGACACACAAAGGACGGACACACAGAGGACGGACATATAGAGGAGGGAGAGACACAGGATGGACACCCAGAGGACGGACACACAGAGGACGGACACACAGAGGACGGACACACAGAGGACAGACACACAGAGGACGGACACACAGAGGACGGACACACAGGAACGGACACACAGAGGACGGACACACAGGGAAGGGACACACAGAGGACGGACACACAGAGGACGGACTCACAGAGGATGGACATACAGAGGACGGATACACAGAGGACGGACACACAGAGGACGGACACACAGGGGATGGACACACAGAGGACGGACACACAGAGGACGGACACACAGAGGACGGACACACATAGGACCGACACACAGACGACGGACACACAGACGACGGACACACAGACGACGGACACACAGAGGACGGAAACACAGTGGACGGACACACAGAGGACGGACAGACAGAGGATGGACATAGAGGACGGACACACAGAGGACGGACACACAGAGGACGGACACACAGAGGACTGACACACAGAGGACGGACACTCAGAGGATGGACATACAGAGGACGGACACACAGAGGACGGACACACAGAGGAAGGACACACAGAGGACGTACACACAGGAACGGACACACAGAGGACGGACACACAGGGAAGGGACACACAGAGGACGGACACACAAAGGACGGACTCACAGAGGATGGACATACAGGGGACGGACACACAGAGGACGGACACACAGAGGACGGACACACAGGGGATGGACACACAGAGGACGGACACACAGAGGACGGACACACAGAGGACGGACACACAGAGGACCGACACACAGACGACGGACACACAGACGACGGACACACAGAGGACGGAAACACAGTGGACGGACACACAGAGGACGGACACACAGAGGATGGACATAGAGGACGCACACACAGAGGAAGGACACACAGGAGACGGACAGACAGAGGACGGACAGACAGAGGACGGACACACAGAGGACGGACACACAGAGGACAGACACACAGAGCACGGACACACAGAGGACGGACACACAGAGGACGGACACACAGAGGACGGACACACAGAGGACGGACACACAGGGGATGGACACGCAGAGGACGGACCGACCCGTCACTGACACACAGAGGACGAACACACAGAGGATGGACACACAGAGGACGGACACACAGATGACGGACAGACCCGACACTGACACACAGAGGATGGACACACAGAGGACGGACACACAGAGGACGGACACACAGAGGACGGACACACAGAGGACGGACACACAGAGGACGGACACACAGAGGACGGACACACAGGGAACGGACACACAGACGACGGACACACAGAGGACGGACACACAGGGGACGGACACACAGGGGACGGACATAGAGGACGGACACACAGAGGACGGACACACAGAGGACGGACACACAGAGGACGGACACACAGAGGATGGACATACAGAGGACGGACACACAGAGGACGGACACACAGAGGACGGGCACACAGAGGACGGACACACAGAGGACGGTCACACAGAGGACGGACACACAGAGGATGCACACACAGAGGAGGGACACACAGGGGACCGACGCACAGAGGACGGACACACAGAGGAAGGACACACAGGGGACGGACACACAGACGATGGACACACAGAGGACGGACACACAGAGGACGGACACACAGAGTGCGGACAGACCCGACACTGACACACAGAGGACGGACACACAGAGGACGGACACACAGAGGACGGACAAACAGAGGATGGACAGACAGAGGACGGACAGACAGAGGACGGACAGACAGAGGACGGACAGACAGAGGAGGGACGCACAGAGGACGGACAGACAGAGGACGGACAGACAGAAGACGGACAGACAGAGGACGGAGACACAGAGGACAGAAACACAGTGGACGGACACACAGAGGACAGACAGAGCGGAGACAGACACACAGAGCACGGACACACAGAGGACGGACACACAGAGGACGGACACACAGAGGACGGACACACAGTGGACGGACACACAGGGGATGGACACACAGAGGACGGAACGACCCGTCACTGTCACACAGAGGACGAACACACAGAGGATGGACACACAGAGGACAGACACACAGCGGACGGACACACAGAGGACGGACACACAGAGGACGGATACACAGAGGACGGACACACAGAGGAGGGAGACACACAGGATGGACATCCAGAGGATGGACACACAGAGGACGGACACACAGAGGACGGACACACAGAGGACGGACGCACAAAGGGCGGACACACAGACAACGGACACACAGAGGACGGACATATAGAGGAGGGAGAGACACAGGATGGACACCCAGAGGACGGACACACAGAGGACGGACACACAGAGGACGGACACACAGAGGACGGACACACAGAGGACGGACACACAGGAACGGACACACAGGGAAGGGACACACAGAGGACGGACACACAGAGGGCGGACTCACAGAGGATGGACATACAGAGGACGGACACACAGAGGACGGACACACAGAGGACGGACACACAGGGGATGGACACACAGAGGACGGACACACAGAGGACGGACACACAGAGGACGGACACACAGAGGACCGACACACAGAGGACCGACACACAGACGACGGACACACAGACGACGGACACACAGACGACGGACACACAGAGGACGGAAACACAGTGGACGGACACACAGAGGACGGACACACAGATGATGGACATAGAGGACGGACACACAGAGGACGGAACCACAGAGGACGGAAACACCGAGGACGGACACATAGACGGCAGACACTCAGAGGATGGACACACAGAGGACGGAGGCACACCGAGGACGGACACAGAGAGGACGGAGTCACAGAGGATGAACACACAGAGGACGGAGACACAGAGTGGACGGACACACAGTGACGGACACACAGAGGACGGACACACAGAGAACGGACACACAGAGGAGGGAGACACACAGAGATCGGAGACACAGAGGACGGACACACAGAGGACGGACACACAGAGGACGGACATACAGAGGACGGACACACAGAAGACGGACACACAGGGGACGGACAAACTGGGGACGGACACACAGGGGACGGACACACAGAGGACGGACACATAGAGGACGGAGACACAGAGGATGGACACCCAGAGGACGGACACACAGACGATGGACACACAGAGGACCGACAAACAGAGGACGGACTGTCAGAGGAGGGACACGCAGAGGAGGGACGGACAGAGGACGGACAGACAGAGGACGGACAGACAGAGGACGGACACACAGAGGACGGACACACAGAGGACAGACACACAGAGCACGGACACACAGACAACGGACACACAGAGGACGGACACACAGAGGACGGACACACAGAGGACGGACACACAGGGGATGGACACGCAGAGGACGGACCGACCCGTCACTGACACACAGAGGACGGACACACAGAGGATGGACACACAGAGGATGGACACACAGAGGACGGACACACAGATGACGGACAGACCCGACACTGACACACAGAGGACAGACACACAGTGGACGGACACACAGAGGATGGACACACAGAGGACGGACACACAGATGACGGACAGACCCGACACTGACACACAGAGGACGGACACACAGAGGACGGACACACAGAGGACGGACACACAGAGGACGGACACACAGAGGATGGACACACAGATGACGGACACATAGAGGAGGGAGACAGACAGGACCGACACACAGAGGACGAACACACAGAGGACGGACACACAGAGGCCGGACACACGGAGGGCAGACACACGGAGTGCAGACACACAGATGTCGGACACACAGAGGACGGACACACAGAAGACGGACACACAGGGGACGGACAAACTGGGGACGGACACACAGGGGACGGACACACAGAGGACGGACACATAGAGGACGGAGACACAGAGGATGGACACCCAGAGGACGGACACACAGACGATGGACACACAGAGGACCGACAAACAGAGGACGGACTGTCAGAGGAGGGACACGCAGAGGAGGGACGGACAGAGGACGGACAGACAGAGGACGGACAGACAGAGGACGGACAGACAGAGGACGGACACACAGAGGACGGACACACAGAGGACGGACACACAGAGGACGGACACACAGAGGACGGACACACAGGGGATGGACACGCAGAGGACGGACCGACCCGTCACTGACACACAGAGGACGGACACACAGAGGATGGACACACAGAGGACGGACACACAGATGACGGACAGACCCGACACTGACACACAGAGGACGGACACACAGAGGACGGACACACAGAGGACGGACACACAGAGGACGGACACACAGAGGATGGACACACAGATGACGGACACATAGAGGAGGGAGACAGACAGGACCGACACACAGAGGACGGACACACGGAGGGCAGACACACGGAGGGCAGACACACAGATGTCGGACATACAGAGGACGGACACACAGAGGACGGACACACAGAGGACGGACACACAGGAACGGACACACAGACGATTGACACACAGAGGATGGACACACAGAGGATGGACACACAGAGGACGGACACACAGAGGACGGACACACAGAGGACGGACACTCAGAGGACGGACACACAGAGGACGGACAGACAGAGGACGGACACACAGAGGACGGACACACAGATGAAGGACACACAGAGGACAGACTCACAGAGGACAGACAGACCGGACCCGGACACACAGATGACGGACACACAGAGGACGGACACACAGGGGACGGACACACAGGGGACGGAGACACAGAGGACGGACCGACCTGTCACTGACACGCAGAGGACAGACACACAGATGACGGACACACAGAGGACGGACACATAGAGGACGGACACACAGAGGACGGACACACAGAGGACGGACACACAGAGGACGGACACACAGAGGACGGACACACAGGGGACGGACACACAGGGGACGGACACACAGAGGACGGACCGACCCGTCACTGACACACATAGGATGGACACACAGAGGACGGACACACAGAGGACGGACACACAGACGACGGACACACAGAGGACAGACACACAGAGGATGAACACACAGAGGACGGAGACACAGAGTGGACGGACACACAGTGACGGACACACAGAGGACGGACACACAGAGAACGGACACACAGAGGAGGGAGACACACAGAGATCGGAGACACAGAGGACGGACACACAGAGGACGGACACACAGAGGACGGACATACAGAGGACGGACACACAGAAGAGGGACACACAGGGGACGGACAAACTGGGGACGGACACACAGGGGACGGACACACAGAGGACGGACACATAGAGGACGGAGACACAGAGGATGGACACCCAGAGGACGGACACACAGACGATGGACACACAGAGGACCGACAAACAGAGGACGGACAGTCAGAGGAGGGACACGCAGAGGAGGGACGGACAGAGGACGGACAGACAGAGGACGGACAGACAGAGGACGGACACACAGAGGACGGACACACAGAGGACAGACACACAGAGCACGGACACACAGAGAACGGACACACAGAGGACGGACACACAGAGGACGGACACACAGCGGACGGACACACAGGGGATGGACACGCAGAGGACGGACCGACCCGTCACTGACACACAGAGGACGGACACACGGAGGACGGACACACAGATGACGGAAAGACCCGACACTGACACACAGAGGACGGACACACAGAGGACGGACACACAGAGGACGGACACACAGAGGACGGACACACAGAGGATGGACACACAGATGACGGACACATAGAGGAGGGAGACAGACAGGACCGACACACAGAGGACGAACACACAGAGGACGGACACACAGTGGACGGACACACGGAGGGCAGACACACGGAGGGCAGACACACAGATGTCGGACACACAGAGGACAGACACACAGAGGACGGACACACAGAGGACGGACACACAGGAACGGACACACAGAGGACGGACACACAGAGGACAGGAACACAGAGGACGGACACACAGAGGACGGACACACAGAGGACGGACACACAGACGATTGACACACAGAGGATGGACACACAGAGGATGGACACACAGAGGATGGACACACAGAGGACGGACACACAGAGGACGGACACACAGAGGACGGACACACAGAGGACGGACACACAGAGGACGGACACACAGGGGATGGACACGCAGAGGACGGACCGACCCGTCACTGACACACAGAGGACGGACACACAGAGGATGGACACACAGAGGACGGACACACAGATGACGGACAGACCCGACACTGACACACAGAGGACGGACACACAGAGGACGGACACACAGAGGACGGACACACAGAGGACGGACACACAGAGGATGGACACACAGATGACGGACACATAGAGGAGGGAGACAGACAGGACCGACACACAGAGGACGGACACACGGAGGGCAGACACACGGAGGGCAGACACACAGATGTCGGACATACAGAGGACGGACACACAGAGGACGGACACACAGAGGACGGACACACAGGAACGGACACACAGACGATTGACACACAGAGGATGGACACACAGAGGATGGACACACAGAGGACGGACACACAGAGGACGGACACACAGAGGACGGACACTCAGAGGACGGACACACAGAGGACGGACAGACAGAGGACGGACACACAGAGGACGGACACACAGATGAAGGACACACAGAGGACAGACTCACAGAGGACAGACAGACCGGACCCGGACACACAGATGACGGACACACAGAGGACGGACACACAGGGGACGGACACACAGGGGACGGAGACACAGAGGACGGACCGACCTGTCACTGACACGCAGAGGACAGACACACAGATGACGGACACACAGAGGACGGACACATAGAGGACGGACACACAGAGGACGGACACACAGAGGACGGACACACAGAGGACGGACACACAGAGGACGGACACACAGGGGACGGACACACAGGGGACGGACACACAGAGGACGGACCGACCCGTCACTGACACACATAGGATGGACACACAGAGGACGGACACACAGAGGACGGACACACAGACGACGGACACACAGAGGACAGACACACAGAGGATGAACACACAGAGGACGGAGACACAGAGTGGACGGACACACAGTGACGGACACACAGAGGACGGACACACAGAGAACGGACACACAGAGGAGGGAGACACACAGAGATCGGAGACACAGAGGACGGACACACAGAGGACGGACACACAGAGGACGGACATACAGAGGACGGACACACAGAAGAGGGACACACAGGGGACGGACAAACTGGGGACGGACACACAGGGGACGGACACACAGAGGACGGACACATAGAGGACGGAGACACAGAGGATGGACACCCAGAGGACGGACACACAGACGATGGACACACAGAGGACCGACAAACAGAGGACGGACAGTCAGAGGAGGGACACGCAGAGGAGGGACGGACAGAGGACGGACAGACAGACGACGGACAGACAGAGGACGGACACACAGAGGACGGACACACAGAGGACAGACACACAGAGCACGGACACACAGAGAACGGACACACAGAGGACGGACACACAGAGGACGGACACACAGCGGACGGACACACAGGGGATGGACACGCAGAGGACGGACCGACCCGTCACTGACACACAGAGGACGGACACACGGAGGACGGACACACAGATGACGGAAAGACCCGACACTGACACACAGAGGACGGACACACAGAGGACGGACACACAGAGGACGGACACACAGAGGACGGACACACAGAGGATGGACACACAGATGACGGACACATAGAGGAGGGAGACAGACAGGACCGACACACAGAGGACGAACACACAGAGGACGGACACACAGTGGACGGACACACGGAGGGCAGACACACGGAGGGCAGACACACAGATGTCGGACACACAGAGGACAGACACACAGAGGACGGACACACAGAGGACGGACACACAGGAACGGACACACAGAGGACGGACACACAGAGGACAGGAACACAGAGGACGGACACACAGAGGACGGACACACAGAGGACGGACACACAGACGATTGACACACAGAGGATGGACACACAGAGGATGGACACACAGAGGATGGACACACAGAGGACGGACACACAGAGGACGGACACACAGAGGACGGACACACAGAGGACGGACACACAGAGGACAGGAACACAGAGGACGGACACACAGAGGACGGACACACAGAGGACGGACGCACAGAGGATGGACACACAGAGGACGGACGCACAGAGAATGGACACACAGAGGACGGACACACAGAGGAAGGACACACGGGACAGACACACAGACGATGGACACACAGAGGACGGACAAACAGAGGACAGACACACAGGGAATGGACACACAGAGGGCGGACACACAGAGGACGGATACACAGAGGCCGGATACACAGAGGACGGAGACACACAGAGGACGGACACACAGAGGACGGACGCACAGAGAATGGACACACAGAGGACGGACACACAGAGGAGGGAGACACACAGGATGGACACCCAGAGGATGGACACACAGAGGACGGACACACAGAGGACGGACACACAGAGGACGGACACTCAGAGGACGGACACACAGAGGACGGACACACAGAGGACGGACACACAGATGAAGGACGCACAGAGGACAGACACACAGAGGACAGACAGACCGGACCCGGACACACAGATGACGGACACACAGAGGACGGACACACAGGGGACGGACACACAGGGGACGGAGACACAGAGGACGGACCGACCTGTCACTGACACGCAGAGGACAGACACACAGATGACGGACACACAGATGACGGACACACAGAGGACGGACACACAGAGGACGGACACACAGAGGACGGACACACAGAAGACGGACACACAGGGGACGGACACACAGAGGACGGACCGACCCGTCACTGACACACATAGGATGGACACACAGAGGACGGACACACAGAGGACGGACACACAGACGATGGACACACAGAGGACAGACACAAAGAGCACGGAGACACAGAGGACGGACACACTGAGGACGGACACACAGAGGACAGGAACACAGAGGACGGATACACAGAGGACGGATACACAGAGGACGGAGACACACAGAGGATGGACACACGGAGGACGGACACACAGAGGACGGACACACAGACGGCAGACACACAGAGGACGGACACACAGAGGACGGAGGCACACAGAGGACGGACACAGAGAGGACGGACTCACAGAGGACGGAGACACACAGAGCACGGACACACAGAGGACGGACACACAGAGGACGGACACACAGGGGATGGACACACAGAGGACGGACACACAGAGGACCGGCACACAGACGACGGGCACACAGACGACGGAAACACAGAGGACGGAAACACAGTGGACGGACACACAGAGGACGGACACACAGAGGATGGACATAGAGGACGGACACACAGAGGACGGACACACAGAGGACGGACACACAGAGGACTGACACACAGAGGACGTACACTCAGAGGATGGACATACAGAGGACGGACACACAGAGGACGGACACACAGAGGACGGACACACAGAGGACGGACACACAGAGGAGGGAGACACACAGAGATCGGAGACACAGAGGACGGACACACAGAGGACGGACACACAGAGGACGGACATACAGAGGACGGACACACAGAAGACGGACACACAGGGGACGGACAAACTGGGGACGGACACACAGGGGACGGACACACAGAGGACGGACACATAGAGGACGGAGACACAGAGGATGGACACCCAGAGGACGGACACACAGACGATGGACACACAGAGGACCGACAAACAGAGGACGGACAGTCAGAGGAGGGACACGCAGAGGAGGGACGGACAGAGGACGGACAGACAGAGGACGGACAGACAGAGGACGGACACACAGAGGACGGACACACAGAGGACAGACACACAGAGCACGGACACACAGAGAACGGACACACAGAGGACGGACACACAGAGGACGGACACACAGCGGACGGACACACAGGGGATGGACACGCAGAGGACGGACCGACCCGTCACTGACACACAGAGGACGGACACACAGAGGATGGACACACAGAGGACGGACACACAGATGACGGAAAGACCCGACACTGACACACAGAGGACGGACACACAGAGGACGGACACACAGAGGACGGACACACAGAGGACGGACACACAGAGGATGGACACACAGATGACGGACACATAGAGGAGGGAGACAGACAGGACCGACACACAGAGGACGAACACACAGAGGACGGACACACAGAGGACGGACACACGGAGGGCAGACACACGGAGGGCAGACACACAGATGTCGGACACACAGAGGACAGACACACAGAGGGCGGACACACAGAGGACGGACACACAGGAACGGACACACAGAGGACGGACACACAGACGATTGACACACAGAGGATGGACACACAGAGGATGGACACACTGAGGATGGACACACAGAGGACGGACACACAGAGGACGGACACACAGAGGACGGACACACAGAGGACGGACACACAGAGGACAGGAACACAGAGGACGGACACACAGAGGACGGACACACAGAGGACGGACGCACAGAGGATGGACACACAGAGGACGGACGCACAGAGAATGGACACACAGAGGACGGACACACAGAGGAAGGACACACGGGACAGACACACAGACGATGGACACACAGAGGACGGACAAACAGAGGACAGACACACAGGGAATGGACACACAGAGGGCGGACACACAGAGGACGGATACACAGAGGACGGATACACAGAGGACGGATACACAGAGGACGGAGACACACAGAGGACGGACACACAGAGGACGGACGCACAGAGAATGGACACACAGAGGACGGACACACAGAGGAGGGAGACACACAGGATGGACACCCAGAGGATGGACACACAGAGGACGGACACACAGAGGACGGACACACAGAGGACGGACACTCAGAGGACGGACACACAGAGGACGGACACACAGAGGACGGACATACAGATGAAGGACACACAGAGGACAGACACACAGAGGACAGACAGACCGGACCCGGACACACAGATGACGGACACACAGAGGACGGACACACAGGGGACGGACACACAGGGGACGGAGACACAGAGGACGGACCGACCTGTCACTGACACGCAGAGGACAGACACACAGATGACGGACACACAGAGGACGGACACACAGAGGATGGACACACAGAGGACGGACACACAGAGGACGGACACACAGAGGACGGACACACAGAGGACGGACACACAGGGGACGGACACACAGAGGACGGACAGACCCGTCACTGACACACATAGGATGGACACACAGAGGACGGACACACAGAGGACGGACACACAGAGGACAGACACAAAGAGCACGGAGACACAGAGGACGGACACACTGAGGACGGACACACAGAGGACAGGAACACAGAGGACGGATACACAGAGGACGGATACACAGAGGAGGGAGACACACAGAGGATGGACACACGGAGGACGGACACACAGAGGACGGACACACAGACGGCAGACACACAGGGGATGGACACACAGAGGACGGACACACAGAGGACCGGCACACAGACGACGGGCACACAGACGACGGAAACACAGAGGACGGAAACACAGTGGACGGACACACAGAGGACGGACATACAGAGGATGGACATAGAGGACGGACACACAGAGGACGGACACACAGAGGACGGACACACAGAGGACTGACACACAGAGGACGTACACTCAGAGGATGGACATACAGAGGACGGACACACAGAGGACGGACACACAGAGGACGGACACACAGAGGACGGACACACAGAGGACGTACACACAGAGGACGGACACACAGGGGACCGACGCACAGAGGACGCACACACAGAGGAAGGACACACAGGGGACGGACACACAGAGGACGGACATACAGAGGACGGACGCACAGAGGATGGACAGTCAGAGGAGGGACACACCGAGGACGGACACACAGAGGACGGACACACAGAGGAAGGACACACGGGACAGACACACAGACGATGGACACACAGAGGACAGACACACAGAGCACGGACACACAGAGGACGGACACACAGAGGACGGACACACAGAGGACGGACACACAGGGGATGGACACGCAGAGGACGGACCGACCCGTCACTGACACACAGAGGACGAACACACAGAGGACGGACACACAGAGGACGGACACACAGATGACGGACAGACCCGACACTGACACACAGAGGATGGACACACAGAGGACGGACACACAGAGGACGGACACACAGAGGACGGACACACAGAGGACGGACTCACAGATGACGGACACATAGAGGAGGGAGACAGACAGGACCGACACACAGAGGACGAACACACAGGGGACGGACGCACAGAGAATGGACACACAGAGGACGGACACACAGAGGAAGGACACACGGGACAGACACACAGACGATGGACACACAGAGGACGGACAAACAGAGGACAGACACACAGGGAACGGACACACAGAGGGCGGACACACAGAGGGCGGACACACAGAGGACGGATACACAGGGGACGGATACACAGAGGACGGAGACACACAGAGGACGGACACACAGAGGACGGACACACAGAGGACGGACACACAGGGAACGGACACACAGGGGATGGACACGCAGAGGACGGACCGACCCGTCACTGACACACAGAGCACGAACACACAGAGGACGGACACACAGAGGACGGACACACAGATGACGGACAGACCTGACACTGACACACAGAGGATGGACACACAAAGGACGGACACACAGAGGACGGACACACAGAGGACGGACACACAGAGGACGGACACACAGATGACGGACACATAGAGGAGGGAGACAGACAGGACCGACACACAGAGGACGGACACACGGAGGGCAGACACACAGATGTCGGACACACAGAGGACAGACACACAGTGGACGGACACACAGAGGACGGACACACAGGAACTGACACACAGAGGACGGACACACAGACGATTGACACACAGAGGATGGACACACAGAGGATGGACACACAGAGGATGGACACGCAGAGGATGGACACACAGAGGATGGACACACAGAGGACGGACACACAGGGGACCGACACACAGAGGACGGACACACAGGGTACGGACACACAGACGCTGGACACACAGAGGATGGACACACAGAGGACGGACACACAGAGGACGGAAACACAGAGGACGGACACACAGAGGACGGACACTCAGAGGACGGACACACAGAGGACGGACAGACAGAGGACGGACACACAGAGGACGGACACACAGAGTGCGGACAGACCCGACACTGACACACAGAGGACGGACACACAGAGGACGGACACACAGAGGACGGACAAACAGAGGACGGACAGACAGAGGACGGACACACAGAGGACGGACACACAGAGGACGGACACACAGAGGACGGATACACAGAGGACGGACACACAGAGGAGGGAGACACACAGGATGGACATCCAGAGGATGGACACACAGAGGACGGACACACAGAGGACGGACACACAGAGGACGGACACACAGAGGACGGACACACAGAGGACAGACACACAGAGGACGGACACACAGAGGACGGACACACAGGAACGGACACACAGAGGACGGACACACAGGGAAGGGACACACAGAGGACGGACACACAGAGGACGGACTCACAGAGGATGGACATACAGAGGACGGACACACAGAGGACGGACACACAGAGGACGGACACACAGGGGATGGACACACAGAGGACGGACACACAGAGGACGGACACACAGAGGACGGACACACAGAGGACCGACACACAGACGACGGACACACAGACGACGGACACACAGGCGACGGACACACAGAGGACGGAAACACAGTGGACGGACACACAGAGGACGGACAGACAGAGGATGCACATAGAGGACGGACACACAGAGGACGGACACACAGAGGACGGACACACAGAGGACTGACACACAGAGGACGGACACTCAGAGGATGGACATACAGAGGACGGACACACAGAGGACGGACACACAGAGGAAGGACACACAGAGGACGTACACACAGGAACGGACACACAGAGGACGGACACACAGGGAAGGGACACACAGAGGACGGACACACAGAGGACGGACTCACAGAGGATGGACATACAGGGGACGGACACACAGAGGATGGACACACAGAGGACGGACACACAGGGGATGGACACACAGAGGACGGACACACAGAGGACGGACACACAGAGGACCGATACACAGACGACGGACACACAGACGACGGACACACAGACGACGGACACACAGAGGACGGAAACACAGTGGACGGACACACAGAGGACGGACACACAGAGGATGGACATAGAGGACGCACACACAGAGGAAGGACACACAGGGGACGGACACACAGACGATGGACACACAGAGGACGGACAGTCAGAGGAGGGACACGCAGAGGAGGGACGCACAGAGGACGGACATACAGAGGACGGACAGACAGAGGACGGACACACAGAGGACGGACACACAGAGGACAGACACACAGAGCACGGACACACAGAGGACGGACACACAGAGGACGGACACACAGAGGACGGACACACAGAGGACGGACACACAGGGGATGGACACGCAGAGGACGGACCGACCCGTCACTGACACACAGAGGACGAACACACAGAGGATGGACACACAGAGGACGGACACACAGATGACGGACAGACCCGACACTGACACACAGAGAACGGACACACAGAGGACGGAAACACAGAGGACGGACACACAGAGGACGGACACACAGAGGACGGACACACAGAGGACGGACACACAGAGGACGGACACACAGGGAACGGACACACAGACGACGGACACACAGAGGACGGACACACAGGGGACGGACACACAGGGGACGGACATAGAGGACGGACACACAGAGGACGGACACACAGAGGACGGACACACAGAGGACGGACATACAGAGGACGGACACACAGAGGACGGACACACAGAGGACGGGCACACAGAGGACGGACACACAGAGTACGGACACACAGAGTACGGTCACACAGAGGACGGACACACAGAGGATGCACACACAGAGGAGGGATACACAGGGGACCGACGCACAGAGGACGGACACACAGAGGAAGGACACACAGGGGACGGACACACAGACGATGGACACACAGAGGACGGACATAGAGGACGGACACACAGAGGACGGACACACGGAGGACGGACACACAGAGGATGGACATACAGAGGACGGACACACAGAGGACGGACACACAGAGGACGGGCACACAGAGGACGGACACACAGAGGACGGTCACACAGAGGACGGACACACAGAGGATGCACACACAGAGGAGGGACACACAGGGGACCGACGCACAGAGGACGGACACACAGAGGACGGACACACAGAGGACGGACACACAGGGAACGGACACACAGGGGATGGACACGCAGAGGACGGACCGACCCGTCACTGACACACAGAGCACGAACACACAGAGGACGGACACACAGAGGACGGACACACAGATGACGGACAGACCTGACACTGACACACAGAGGATGGACACACAGAGGACGGAAACACAGAGGACGGACACACAGAGGACGGACACACAGAGGACGGACACACAGAGGACGGACACACAGAGGACGGACACACAGGGAACGGACACACAGACGACGGACACACAGAGGACGGACACACAGGGGACGGACACACAGGGGACGGACATAGAGGACGGACACACAGAGGACGGACACACAGAGGACGGACACACAGAGGACGGACACACAGAGGATGGACATACAGAGGACGGACACACAGAGGACGGACACACAGAGGACGGGCACACAGAGGACGGACACACAGAGTACGGACACACAGAGTACGGTCACACAGAGGACGGACACACAGAGGATGCACACACAGAGGAGGGATACACAGGGGACCGACGCACAGAGGACGGACACACAGAGGAAGGACACACAGGGGACGGACACACAGACGATGGACACACAGAGGACGGACATAGAGGACGGACACACAGAGGACGGACACACAGAGGACGGATACACACAGGACGGACACACAGATGACGGACAGACAGAGGACGGACACACAGAGGACGGACACACAGAGGGCAGACACACAGATGTCGGACACACAGAGGACAGACACACAGTGGACGGACACACAGAGGACGGACACACAGGAACGGACACACAGAGGACGGACACACAGACGATTGACACACAGAGGATGGACACACAGAGGATGGACACACAGAGGATGGACACATAGAGGAGGGAGACAGACAGGACCGACACACAGAGGACGAACACACAGAGGACGGACACACAGAGGACGGACACACGGAGGGCAGACACACAGATGTCGGACACACAGAGGACAGACACACAGTGGACGGACACACAGAGGACGGACACACAGGAACGGACACACAGAGGACGGACACACAGACGATTGACACACAGAGGATGGACACACAGAGGATGGACACACAGAGGATGGACACGCAGAGGATGGACACACAGAGGATGGACACACAGAGGACGGACACACAGGGGACCGACACACAGAGGACGGACACACAGGGGACGGACACACAGACGCTGGACACACAGAGGATGGACACACAGAGGACGGACACACAAAGGACGGACACACAGAGGACGGACACACAGAGGACGGACACTCAGAGGACGGACACACAGAGGACGGACAGACAGAGGACGGACACACAGAGGACGGACACACAGAGGACGGACACACAGAGGATGGACACACAGAGGACGTACACACAGAGGACGGACACACAGGGGACGGACACACAGATGCTGGACACACAGAGGATGGACACACAGAGGACGGACACACAGAGGACGGACACACAGAGGACGGACACACAGAGGACGGACACTCAGAGGACGGACACACAGAGGACGGACTCACAGAGGATGGACATACAGAGGACGGACACACAGGGGACGGACACACAGGGGATGGACACACAGAGGACGGACACACAGAGGACGGACACACAGAGGACGGACACACAGAGGACGGACACACAGAGGACGGACACACAGAGGACGGACACACAGAGGAATGACACACAGGACGGACACACAGAGGACGGACAGACAGAGGACGGACACACAGAGGACGGACACACAGAGGTCGGACACACAGAGGACGGACACACAGAGGACAGACAGACCGAACCCGGACACACAGGGGACGGACACACAGGGGACGGAGACACAGGGGACGGACACACAGGGGACGGACACACAGAGGACAGACACACAGAGGACAGACAGACCGGACCCGGACACACAGAGGACCGACACACAGAGGACGGACACACAGGGGACGGACACACAGGGGATGGACACACAGGGGATGGACACACAGGGGACGGACACACAGAGGACGGACCGACCCGTCACTGACACACAGAGGACAGACACACAGATGACGGACACAGAGAGGACGGAGGCACAGAGGACGGACACACAGAGGACGGACACACAGAGGACAGACACACAGAGGACAGACAGACCGGACCCGGACACACAGAGGACGGACACACAGAGGTCGGACACACAGAGGACGGACACACAGAGGATTGACACACAGAGGACGGACACACAGAGGACGGACACACAGAGGACGGACACGCAGAGAACGGACACACAGAGGACGGACACACAGAGGACGGACACACAGGGGACGGACACACAGGGGATGGACACACAGGGGACGGACACACAGAGGATGGACACGTGGAGGACGGACACACAGAGGACGGACACACAGACGGCAGACACACAGAGGACGGACACACAGAGGACGGAGGCACACAGAGGACGGACACACAGAGGACGGACTCACAGAGGACGGAGACACACAGAGCACGGACACACAGAGGACGGACATACAGAGGACGGAAACACAGAGGACGGACACACAGAGGACGGACACACAGGGGACGGACACACAGAGGACGGACCGACCCGTCACTGACACACAGAGGACGGACACACAGAGGACGGACACACAGACGACGGACACACAGAGGACAGACACACAGAGCACGGAGACACAGAGGACGGACACACTGAGGACGGACACACAGAGGACGGACACACAGAGGACAGGAACACAGAGGACGGACACACAGAGGACGGATACACAGAGGACGGACGCACAGAGGATGAACACACAGAGGACGGACGCACAGAGAATGGACACACAGAGGACGGACACACAGAGGAAGGACACACGGGACAGACACACAGACGATGGACACACAGAGGACGGGCAAACAGAGGACAGACACACAGGGAACGGACACACAGAGGGCGGACACACAGAGGACGGATACACAGAGGACGGAGACACACAGAGGACGGACACACAGAGGACGGACACACAGAGGACGGTCACACAGGGAACGGACACACAGAGGGCGGACACACAGAGGGCGGACACACAGAGGACGGACACACAGAGGACGGACACACAGGGAACGTACACACAGAGGGCGGACACACAGATAACGGAGACACACAGAGGACGGACACACAGAGAATGGACACATGGAGGACGGACACACAGAGGACGGACACACTGACAGCAGACACACAGAGGACGGACACACAGAGGACGGACTCACAGAGGACGGAGACACACAGAGCACGGACACACAGAGGACGGACATACAGAGGACGGACACACAGAGGACGGACACACAGAGGACGGACACACAGATGACGGTCAGACCCGACCCTGACACACAGAGGACGGACACACAGAGGACGGACACACAGAGGACGGACACACAGAGGACGGACACACAGAGGACGGACACACAGAGGACGGACACACAGAGGACGGACACACAGCGGACGGACACACTGAGGAAGGACACACAGACGATGGACACACAGACGATGGACACACAGAGGACGGACACACAGAGGACGGACACACAGAGGACGGACACACAGAGGAATGACACACAGGACGGACACACAGAGGACGGACAGACAGAGGACGGACACACAGAGGACGGACACACAGAGGTCGGACACACAGAGGACGGACACACAGAGGACAGACAGACCGAACCCGGACACACAGGGGACGGACACACAGGGGACGGAGACACAGGGGACGGACACACAGGGGACGGACACACAGAGGACGGACCGACCCGTTACTGACACACAGAGGACAGACACACAGATGACGGACACACAGAGGACGGACACACAGAGGATGGACACACAGAGGACGGACACACAGGGGACCGACAGACAGAGGACGGACACACAGAGGAGGGAGACACACAGCGGATAGACACACAGAGGAAGGACACACAGGGGACGGACACACAGACTATGGACACACAGAGGACGGACACACAGAGGACGGACACACAGAGGACGGACACATAGAGGACGGATACACACAGGACGGACACACAGATGACGGACAGACAGAGGACGGACACACAGAGGACGGACACACAGAGGACGGACACACAGGGGGCCGACGCACAGAGGACGCACACACAGAGGAAGGACACACAGGGGACGGACACACAGAGGACGGACATACAGAGGACGGACGCACAGAGGATGGACAGTCAGAGGAGGGACACACAGAGGAGGGACACACAGAGGACGGACACACAGAGGAAGGACACACGGGACAGACACACAGACGATGGACACACAGAGGACAGACACACAGAGGACGGACACACAGAGGACGGACACACAGATAACGGACACACAGGGGATGGACACGCAGAGGACGGACCGACCCGTCACTGACACACAGAGGACGAACACACAGAGGACGAACACACAGAGGACGGACACACAGAGGACGGACACACAGATGGCGGACAGACCCGACACTGACACACAGAGGATGGACACACAGAGGACGGACACACAGAGGACGGACACACAGAGGACGGACACACAGAGGACGGACTCACAGATGACGGACACATAGAGGAGGGAGACAGACAGGACCGACACACAGAGGACGAACACACAGAGGACGGACGCACAGAGAATGGACACACAGAGGACGGACACACAGAGGAAGGACACACGGGACAGACACACAGACGATGGACACACAGAGGACGGACAAACAGAGGACAGACACACAGGGAACGGACACACAGAGGGCGGACACACAGAGGGCGGACACACAGAGGACGGATACACAGGGGACGGATACACAGAGGACGGAGACACACAGAGGACGGACACACAGAGGACGGACACACAGAGGACGGACACACAGGGAACGGACACACAGAGGGCGGACACACAGAGGACGGACACACAGAGGACGGACACACGGGGAACGGACACACAGAGGGCGGACACACAGAGGACGGAGACACACAGAGGACGGACACACAGAGGATGGACACACGGAGGACGGACACACAGAGGACGGACACACAGACGGCAGACACACAGAGGACGGACACACAGAGGACGGAGGCACACAGAGGACGGACACACAGAGGACGGACTCACAGAGGACGGAGACACACAGAGGACAGACACACAGAGGACCGACACACAGACGACGGGCACACAGACGACGGGCACACAGACGACGGACACACAGAGGACGGAAACACAGTGGACGGACACACAGAGGACGGACACACAGAGGATGGACATAGAGGACGGACACACAGAGGACGGACACACAGAGGACTGACACACAAGGGACCGACGCACAGAGGACGCACACACAGAGGAAGGACACACAGGGGACGGACACACAGACGATGGACACACAGAGGACCGACAAACAGAGGACGGACAGTCAGAGGAGGGACACACAGAGGAGGGAGGCACAGAGGACTGACAGACAGAGGACGGACAGACAGAGGACGGACACACAGAGGACGGACACACAGAGGACAGACACACAGAGCACGGACACACAGAGGACGGACACACAGAGGACGGACACACAGAGGACGGACACACAGGGGATGGACACGCAGAGGACGGACCGACCCGTCACTGACACACAGAGGACGAACACACAGAGGACGGACACACAGAGGACGGACACACAGATGACGGACAGACCCGACACTGACACACAGAGGATGGACACACAGAGGACGGACACACAGAGGACGGACACACAGAGGACGGACACACAGAGGACGGACACACAGATGACGGACACATAGAGGAGGGAGACAGACAGGACCGACACACAGAGGACGGACACACGGAGGGCAGACACACAGATGTCGGACACACAGAGGACAGACACACAGTGGACGGACACACAGAGGACGGACACACAGGAACTGACACACAGAGGACGGACACACAGACGATTGACACACAGAGGATGGACACACAGAGGATGGACACGCAGAGGATGGACACACAGAGGATGGACACACAGAGGTCGGACACACAGGGGACCGACACACAGAGGACGGACACACAGGGGACGGACACACAGACGCTGGACACACAGAGGATGGACACACAGAGGACGGACACACAGAGGACCGACAAACAGAGGACGGACAGTCAGAGGAGGGACACACAGAGGAGGGAGGCACAGAGGACTGACAGACAGAGGACGGACAGACAGAGGACGGACACACAGAGGACGGACACACAGAGGACAGACACACAGAGCACGGACACACAGAGGACGGACACACAGAGGACGGACACACAGAGGACGGACACACAGGGGATGGACACGCAGAGGACGGACCGACCCGTCACTGACACACAGAGGACGAACACACAGAGGACGGACACACAGAGGACGGACACACAGATGACGGACAGACCCGACACTGACACACAGAGGATGGACACACAGAGGACGGACACACAGAGGACGGACACACAGAGGACGGACACACAGAGGACGGACACACAGATGACGGACACATAGAGGAGGGAGACAGACAGGACCGACACACAGAGGACGGACACACGGAGGGCAGACACACAGATGTCGGACACACAGAGGACAGACACACAGTGGACGGACACACAGAGGACGGACACACAGGAACTGACACACAGAGGACGGACACACAGACGATTGACACACAGAGGATGGACACACAGAGGATGGACACACAGAGGATGGACACGCAGAGGATGGACACACAGAGGATGGACACACAGAGGACGGACACACAGGGGACCGACACACAGAGGACGGACACACAGGGGACGGACACACAGACGCTGGACACACAGAGGATGGACACACAGAGGACGGACACACAGAGGACGGAAACACAGAGGACGGACACACAGAGGACGGACACTCAGAGGACGGACACACAGAGGACGGACAGACAGAGGACGGACACACAGAGGACGGACACACAGAGGACGGACACACAGAGGACGGACACTCAGAGGACGTACACACAGAAGACGGACACACAGGGGACGGACACACAGACGCTGGACACACAGAGGACGGACACACAGAGGACGGACACACAGAGGACGGACACACAGAGGACTGACACACAGAGGACGGACACTCAGAGGATGGACATACAGAGGACGGACACACAGAGGACGGACACACAGAGGACGCACACACAGAGGAAGGACACACAGGGTACGGACACACAGACGATGGACACACAGAGGACCGACAAACAGAGGACGGACAGTCAGAGGAGGGACACACAGAGGAGGGACGCACAGAGGACTGACAGACAGAGGACGGACAGACAGAGGACGGACACACAGAGGACGGACACACAGAGGACAGACACACAGAGCACGGACACACAGAGGACGGACACACAGAGGACGGACACACAGAGGACGGACACACAGGGGATGGACACGCAGAGGACGGACCGACCCGTCACTGACACACAGAGGACGAACACACAGAGGACGGACACACAGAGGACGGACACACAGATGACGGACAGACCCGACACTGACACACAGAGGATGGACACACAGAGGACGGACACACAGAGGACGGACACACAGAGGACGGACACACAGATGATGGACACATAGAGGAGGGAGACAGACAGGACCGACACACAGAGGACGAACACACAGAGGACGGACACACGGAGGACGGACACACGGAGGGCAGACACACAGATGTCGGACACACAGAGGACAGACACACAGTGGACGGACACACAGAGGACGGACACACAGGAAAGGACACACAGAGGACGGACACACAGACGATTGACACACAGAGGATGGACACACAGAGGATGGACACACAGAGGATGGACACGCAGAGGATGGACACACAGAGGATGGACACACAGAGGACGGACACACAGGGGACCGACACACAGAGGACGGACAGACCGGACCCGGACACACAGAGGACCGACACACAGAGGACGGACACACAGGGGACGGACACACAGGGGATGGACACACAGGGGATGGACACACAGGGGACGGACACACAGAGGACGGACCGACCCGTCACTGACACACAGAGGACAGACACACAGATGACGGACACAGAGAGGACGGAGGCACAGAGGACGGACACACAGAGGACGGACACACAGAGGACAGACACACAGAGGACAGACAGACCGGACCCGGACACACAGAGGACGGACACACAGAGGTCGGACACACAGAGGACGGACACACAGAGGATTGACACACAGAGGACGGACACACAGAGGACGGACACACAGAGGACGGACACGCAGAGAACGGACACACAGAGGACGGACACACAGAGGACGGACACACAGGGGACGGACACACAGGGGATGGACACACAGGGGACGGACACACAGAGGACGGACCGACCCGTCACTGACACACAGAGGACGGACACACAGAGGACGGACACACAGAGGACGGACACACAGAGGACGGACACACAGAGGATTGACACACAGAGGACGGACACACAGAGGGCGGACACACAGAGGGCGGACACACAGAGGACGGACACACAGAGGACGGACACACAGGGAACGGACACACAGAGGGCGGACACACAGAGAACGGAGACACACAGAGGACGGACACACAGAGGATGGACACGTGGAGGACGGACACACAGAGGACGGACACACAGACGGCAGACACACAGAGGACGGACACACAGAGGACGGAGGCACACAGAGGACGGACACACAGAGGACGGACTCACAGAGGACGGAGACACACAGAGCACGGACACACAGAGGACGGACATACAGAGGACGGAAACACAGAGGACGGACACACAGAGGACGGACACACAGGGGACGGACACACAGAGGACGGACCGACCCGTCACTGACACACATAGGTTGGACACACAGAGGACGGACACACAGAGGACGGACACACAGACGACGGACACACAGAGGACAGACACACAGAGCACGGAGACACAGAGGACGGACACACTGAGGACGGACACACAGAGGACGGACACACAGAGGACAGGAACACAGAGGACGGACACACAGAGGACGGATACACAGAGGACGGACGCACAGAGGATGAACACACAGAGGACGGACGCACAGAGAATGGACACACAGAGGACGGACACACAGAGGAAGGACACACGGGACAGACACACAGACGATGGACACACAGAGGACGGGCAAACAGAGGACAGACACACAGGGAACGGACACACAGAGGGCGGACACACAGAGGACGGATACACAGAGGACGGAGACACACAGAGGACGGACACACAGAGGACGGACACACAGAGGACGGTCACACAGGGAACGGACACACAGAGGGCGGACACACAGAGGGCGGACACACAGAGGACGGACACACAGAGGACGGACACACAGGGAACGTACACACAGAGGGCGGACACACAGATAACGGAGACACACAGAGGACGGACACACAGAGGATGGACACATGGAGGACGGAGACACACAGAGCACGGACACACAGAGGACGGACATACAGAGGACGGACACACAGAGGACGGACACACAGAGGACGGACACACAGATGACGGTCAGACCCGACCCTGACACACAGAGGACGGACACACAGAGGACGGACACACAGAGGACGGACACACAGAGGACGGACACACAGAGGACGGACACACAGAGGACGGACACACAGAGGACGGACACACAGCGGACGGACACACTGAGGAAGGACACACAGACGATGGACACACAGACGATGGACACACAGAGGACGGACACACAGAGGACGGACACACAGAGGACGGACACACAGAGGAATGACACACAGGACGGACACACAGAGGACGGACAGACAGAGGACGGACACACAGAGGACGGACACACAGAGGTCGGACACACAGAGGACGGACACACAGAGGACAGACAGACCGAACCCGGACACACAGGGGACGGACACACAGGGGACGGAGACACAGGGGACGGACACACAGGGGACGGACACACAGAGGACGGACCGACCCGTTACTGACACACAGAGGACAGACACACAGATGACGGACACACAGAGGACGGACACACAGAGGATGGACACACAGAGGACGGACACACAGGGGACCGACAGACAGAGGACGGACACACAGAGGAGGGAGACACACAGCGGATAGACACACAGAGGAAGGACACACAGGGGACGGACACACAGACTATGGACACACAGAGGACGGACACACAGAGGACGGACACACAGAGGACGGACACATAGAGGACGGATACACACAGGACGGACACACAGATGACGGACAGACAGAGGACGGACACACAGAGGACGGACACACAGAGGACGGACACACAGGGGGCCGACGCACAGAGGACGCACACACAGAGGAAGGACACACAGGGGACGGACACACAGAGGACGGACATACAGAGGACGGACGCACAGAGGATGGACAGTCAGAGGAGGGACACACAGAGGAGGGACACACAGAGGACGGACACACAGAGGAAGGACACACGGGACAGACACACAGACGATGGACACACAGAGGACAGACACACAGAGGACGGACACACAGAGGACGGACACACAGATAACGGACACACAGGGGATGGACACGCAGAGGACGGACCGACCCGTCACTGACACACAGAGGACGAACACACAGAGGACGAACACACAGAGGACGGACACACAGAGGACGGACACACAGATGGCGGACAGACCCGACACTGACACACAGAGGATGGACACACAGAGGACGGACACACAGAGGACGGACACACAGAGGACGGACACACAGAGGACGGACTCACAGATGACGGACACATAGAGGAGGGAGACAGACAGGACCGACACACAGAGGACGAACACACAGAGGACGGACGCACAGAGAATGGACACACAGAGGACGGACACACAGAGGAAGGACACACGGGACAGACACACAGACGATGGACACACGGAGGACGGACAAACAGAGGACAGACACACAGGGAACGGACACACAGAGGGCGGACACACAGAGGGCGGACACACAGAGGACGGATACACAGGGGACGGATACACAGAGGACGGAGACACACAGAGGACGGACACACAGAGGACGGACACACAGAGGACGGACACACAGGGAACGGACACACAGAGGGCGGACACACAGAGGACGGACACACAGAGGACGGACACACGGGGAACGGACACACAGAGGGCGGACACACAGAGGACGGAGACACACAGAGGACGGACACACAGAGGATGGACACACGGAGGACGGACACACAGAGGACGGACACACAGACGGCAGACACACAGAGGACGGACACACAGAGGACGGAGGCACACAGAGGACGGACACACAGAGGACGGACTCACAGAGGACGGAGACACACAGAGGACGGACACACAGAGGACCGACACACAGACGACGGGCACACAGACGACGGGCACACAGACGACGGACACACAGAGGACGGAAACACAGTGGACGGACACACAGAGGACGGACACACAGAGGATGGACATAGAGGACGGACACACAGAGGACGGACACACAGAGGACTGACACACAAGGGACCGACGCACAGAGGACGCACACACAGAGGAAGGACACACAGGGGACGGACACACAGACGATGGACACACAGAGGACCGACAAACAGAGGACGGACAGTCAGAGGAGGGACACACAGAGGAGGGAGGCACAGAGGACTGACAGACAGAGGACGGACAGACAGAGGACGGACACACAGAGGACGGACACACAGAGGACAGACACACAGAGCACGGACACACAGAGGACGGACACACAGAGGACGGACACACAGAGGACGGACACACAGGGGATGGACACGCAGAGGACGGACCGACCCGTCACTGACACACAGAGGACGAACACACAGAGGACGGACACACAGAGGACGGACACACAGATGACGGACAGACCCGACACTGACACACAGAGGATGGACACACAGAGGACGGACACACAGAGGACGGACACACAGAGGACGGACACACAGAGGACGGACACACAGATGACGGACACATAGAGGAGGGAGACAGACAGGACCGACACACAGAGGACGGACACACGGAGGGCAGACACACAGATGTCGGACACACAGAGGACAGACACACAGTGGACGGACACACAGAGGACGGACACACAGGAACTGACACACAGAGGACGGACACACAGACGATTGACACACAGAGGATGGACACACAGAGGATGGACGCACAGAGGATGGACACGCAGAGGATGGACACACAGAGGATGGACACACAGAGGTCGGACACACAGGGGACCGACACACAGAGGACGGACACACAGGGGACGGACACACAGACGCTGGACACACAGAGGATGGACACACAGAGGACGGACACACAGAGGACCGACAAACAGAGGACGGACAGTCAGAGGAGGGACACACAGAGGAGGGAGGCACAGAGGACTGACAGACAGAGGACGGACAGACAGAGGACGGACACACAGAGGACGGACACACAGAGGACAGACACACAGAGCACGGACACACAGAGGACGGACACACAGAGGACGGACACACAGAGGACGGACACACAGGGGATGGACACGCAGAGGACGGACCGACCCGTCACTGACACACAGAGGACGAACACACAGAGGACGGACACACAGAGGACGGACACACAGATGACGGACAGACCCGACACTGACACACAGAGGATGGACACACAGAGGACGGACACACAGAGGACGGACACACAGAGGACGGACACACAGAGGACGGACACACAGATGACGGACACATAGAGGAGGGAGACAGACAGGACCGACACACAGAGGACGGACACACGGAGGGCAGACACACAGATGTCGGACACACAGAGGACAGACACACAGTGGACGGACACACAGAGGACGGACACACAGGAACTGACACACAGAGGACGGACACACAGACGATTGACACACAGAGGATGGACACACAGAGGATGGACACACAGAGGATGGACACGCAGAGGATGGACACACAGAGGATGGACACACAGAGGACGGACACACAGGGGACCGACACACAGAGGACGGACACACAGGGGACGGACACACAGACGCTGGACACACAGAGGATGGACACACAGAGGACGGACACACAGAGGACGGAAACACAGAGGACGGACACACAGAGGACGGACACTCAGAGGACGGACACACAGAGGACGGACAGACAGAGGACGGACACACAGAGGACGGACACACAGAGGACGGACACACAGAGGACGGACACTCAGAGGACGTACACACAGAAGACGGACACACAGGGGACGGACACACAGACGCTGGACACACAGAGGACGGACACACAGAGGACGGACACACAGAGGACGGACACACAGAGGACTGACACACAGAGGACGGACACTCAGAGGATGGACATACAGAGGACGGACACACAGAGGACGGGCACACATAGGACGCACACACAGAGGAAGGACACACAGGGTACGGACACACAGACGATGGACACACAGAGGACCGACAAACAGAGGACGGACAGTCAGAGGAGGGACACACAGAGGAGGGACGCACAGAGGACTGACAGACAGAGGACGGACAGACAGAGGACGGACACACAGAGGACGGACACACAGAGGACAGACACACAGAGCACGGACACACAGAGGACGGACACACAGAGGACGGACACACAGAGGACGGACACACAGGGGATGGACACGCAGAGGACGGACCGACCCGTCACTGACACACAGAGGACGAACACACAGAGGACGGACACACAGAGGACGGACACACAGATGACGGACAGACCCGACACTGACACACAGAGGATGGACACACAGAGGACGGACACACAGAGGACGGACACACAGAGGACGGACACACAGATGATGGACACATAGAGGAGGGAGACAGACAGGACCGACACACAGAGGACGAACACACAGAGGACGGACACACGGAGGACGGACACACGGAGGGCAGACACACAGATGTCGGACACACAGAGGACAGACACACAGTGGACGGACACACAGAGGACGGACACACAGGAACGGACACACAGAGGACGGACACACAGACGATTGACACACAGAGGATGGACACACAGAGGATGGACACACAGAGGATGGACACGCAGAGGATGGACACACAGAGGATGGACACACAGAGGACGGACACACAGGGGACCGACACACAGAGGACGGACACACAGGGGACGGACACACAGACGCTGGACACACAGAGGATGGACACACAGAGGACGGACACACAGAGGACGGACACACAGAGGACGGACACACAGAGGACGGACACTCAGAGGACGGACACACAGAGGACGGACAGACAGAGGACGGACACACAGAGGACGGACACACAGAGGACGGACACACAGAGGACGGACACACAGAGGACGTACACACAGAGGACGGACACACAGGGGACGGACACACAGACGCTGGACACACAGAGGATGGACACACAGAGGACGGACACACAGAGGACGGACACACAGAGGACGGACACTCAGAGGACGGACACACAGAGGACGGACTCACAGAGGATGGACATACAGAGGACGGACACACAGGGGACGGACACACAGGGGATGGACACACAGAGGACGGACACACAGAGGACGGACACACAGAGGACGGACACACAGGACGGACACACAGACGACGGACACACAGAGGACGGAAACACAGTGGACGGACACACAGAGGACGGAAACACAGTGGACGGACACACAGAGGACGGACACACAGAGGAATGACACACAGGAAGGACACACAGAGGACGGACAGACAGAGGACGGACACACAGAGGACGGACACACAGAGGTCGGACACACAGAGGACGGACACACAGAGGACAGACAGACCGAACCCGGACACACAGGGGACGGACACACAGACGACGGACACACAGAGGACGGAAACACAGTGGACGGACACACAGAGGACGGACACACAGAGGAATGACACACAGGACGGACACACAGAGGACGGACAGACAGAGGACGGACACACAGAGGACGGACACACAGAGGTCGGACACACAGAGGACGGACACACAGAGGACAGACAGACCGAACCCGGACACACAGGGGACGGACACACAGGGGACGGAGACACAGGGGACGGACACACAGGGGACGGACACACAGAGGACGGACCGACCCGTTACTGACACACAGAGGACAGACACACAGATGACGGACACACAGAGGACGGACACACAGAGGATGGACACACAGAGGACGGACACACAGGGGACCGACAGACAGAGGACGGACACACAGAGGAGGGAGACACACAGCGGATAGACACACAGAGGAAGGACACACAGGGGACGGACACACAGACGATGGACACACAGAGGACGGACACACAGAGGACGGACACACAGAGGACGGACACATAGAGGACGGATACACACAGGACGGACACACAGAGGACGGACACACAGAGGACGGACACACAGAGGACGGACACACAGAGGACAGACACACAGAGGACAGACAGACCGGACCCGGACACACAGAGGACGGACACACAGAGGACGGACACACAGGGGACGGACACACAGGGGATGGACACACAGGGGATGGACACACAGGGGACGGACACACAGAGGACGGACCGACCCGTCACTGACACACAGAGGACAGACACACAGATGACGGACACAGAAAGGACGGAGACACAGAGGACGGACACACAGAGGACGGACACACAGAGGACAGACACACAGAGGACAGACAGACAGGACCCGGACACACAGAGGACGGACACACAGAGGTCGGACACACAGAGGACGGACACACAGAGGATTGACACACAGAGGACGGACACACAGAGGACGGACACACAGAGGACGGACACACAGAGGACGGACACACAGAGGACGGACACACAGAGGACGGACACACAGGGGACGGACACACAGGGGATGGACACACAGGGAACGGACACACAGAGGACGGACCGACCCGTCACTGACACACAGAGGACGGACACACAGAGGACGGACACACAGAGGACGGACACACAGAGGACGGACACACAGAGGATTGACACACAGAGGACGGACACACAGAGGGCGGACACACAGAGGGCGGACACACAGAGGACGGACACACAGAGGACGGACACACAGGGAACGGACACACAGAGGGCGGACACACAGAGAACGGAGACACACAGAGGACGGACACACAGAGGATGGACACATGGAGGACGGACACACAGAGGACGGACACACAGACGGCAGACACACAGAGGACGGACACACAGAGGACGGAGGCACACAGAGGACGGACACACAGAGGACGGACTCACAGAGGACGGAGACACAGAGGATGGACACACAGAGGACGGACACACAGGGGACGGACACACAGAGGACGGACCGACCCGTCACTGACACACATAGGTTGGACACACAGAGGACGGACACACAGAGGACGGACACACAGACGACGGACACACAGAGGACAGACACACAGAGCACGGAGACACAGAGGACGGACACACTGAGGACGGACACACAGAGGACGGACACACAGAGGACAGGAACACAGAGGACGGACACACAGAGGACGGACACACAGAGGACGGACGCACAGAGGATGGACACACAGAGGACGGACGCACAGAGAATGGACACACAGAGGACGGACACACTGAGGAAGGACACACGGGACAGACACACAGACGATGGACACACAGAGGACGGGCAAACAGAGGACAGACACACAGGGAACGGACACACAGAGGGCGGACACACAGAGGACGGATACACAGAGGACGGAGACACACAGAGGACGGACACACAGAGGACGGACACACAGAGGACGGTCACACAGGGAACGGACACACAGAGGGCGGACACACAGAGGGCGGACACACAGAGGACGGACACACAGAGGACGGACACACAGGGAACGGACACACAGAGGGCGGACACACAGATAACGGAGACACACAGAGGACGGACACACAGAGGATGGACACATGGAGGACGGACACACAGAGGACGGACACACTGACGGCAGACACACAGAGGACGGACACACAGAGGACGGACTCACAGAGGACGGAGACACACAGAGCACGGACACACAGAGGACGGACATACAGAGGACGGACACACAGAGGACGGACACACAGAGGACGGACACACAGATGACGGTCAGACCCGACCCTGACACACAGAGGACGGACACACAGAGGACGGACACACAGAGGACGGACACACAGAGGACGGACACACAGAGGACGGACACACAGAGGACGGACACACAGCGGACGGACACACTGAGGAAGGACACACAGACGATGGACACACAGACGATGGACACACAGAGGACAGACACACAGAGGACGGACACACAGAGGACGGACACACAGAGGAATGACACACAGGACGGACACACAGAGGACGGACAGACAGAGGACGGACACACAGAGGACGGACACACAGAGGTCGGACACACAGAGGACGGACACACAGAGGACAGACAGACCGAACCCGGACACACAGGGGACGGACACACAGGGGACGGAGACACAGGGGACGGACACACAGATGACGGACACATAGAGGAGGGAGACAGACAGGACCGACACACAGAGGACGGACACACGGAGGGCAGACACACAGATGTCGGACACACAGAGGACAGACACACAGTGGACGGACACACAGAGGACGGACACACAGGAACTGACACACAGAGGACGGACACACAGACGATTGACACACAGAGGATGGACACACAGAGGATGGACGCACAGAGGATGGACACGCAGAGGATGGACACACAGAGGATGGACACACAGAGGTCGGACACACAGGGGACCGACACACAGAGGACGGACACACAGGGGACGGACACACAGACGCTGGACACACAGAGGATGGACACACAGAGGACGGACACACAGAGGACCGACAAACAGAGGACGGACAGTCAGAGGAGGGACACACAGAGGAGGGAGGCACAGAGGACTGACAGACAGAGGACGGACAGACAGAGGACGGACACACAGAGGACGGACACACAGAGGACAGACACACAGAGCACGGACACACAGAGGACGGACACACAGAGGACGGACACACAGAGGACGGACACACAGGGGATGGACACGCAGAGGACGGACCGACCCGTCACTGACACACAGAGGACGAACACACAGAGGACGGACACACAGAGGACGGACACACAGATGACGGACAGACCCGACACTGACACACAGAGGATGGACACACAGAGGACGGACACACAGAGGACGGACACACAGAGGACGGACACACAGAGGACGGACACACAGATGACGGACACATAGAGGAGGGAGACAGACAGGACCGACACACAGAGGACGGACACACGGAGGGCAGACACACAGATGTCGGACACACAGAGGACAGACACACAGTGGACGGACACACAGAGGACGGACACACAGGAACTGACACACAGAGGACGGACACACAGACGATTGACACACAGAGGATGGACACACAGAGGATGGACACACAGAGGATGGACACGCAGAGGATGGACACACAGAGGATGGACACACAGAGGACGGACACACAGGGGACCGACACACAGAGGACGGACACACAGGGGACGGACACACAGACGCTGGACACACAGAGGATGGACACACAGAGGACGGACACACAGAGGACGGAAACACAGAGGACGGACACACAGAGGACGGACACTCAGAGGACGGACACACAGAGGACGGACAGACAGAGGACGGACACACAGAGGACGGACACACAGAGGACGGACACACAGAGGACGGACACTCAGAGGACGTACACACAGAAGACGGACACACAGGGGACGGACACACAGACGCTGGACACACAGAGGACGGACACACAGAGGACGGACACACAGAGGACGGACACACAGAGGACTGACACACAGAGGACGGACACTCAGAGGATGGACATACAGAGGACGGACACACAGAGGACGGGCACACATAGGACGCACACACAGAGGAAGGACACACAGGGTACGGACACACAGACGATGGACACACAGAGGACCGACAAACAGAGGACGGACAGTCAGAGGAGGGACACACAGAGGAGGGACGCACAGAGGACTGACAGACAGAGGACGGACAGACAGAGGACGGACACACAGAGGACGGACACACAGAGGACAGACACACAGAGCACGGACACACAGAGGACGGACACACAGAGGACGGACACACAGAGGACGGACACACAGGGGATGGACACGCAGAGGACGGACCGACCCGTCACTGACACACAGAGGACGAACACACAGAGGACGGACACACAGAGGACGGACACACAGATGACGGACAGACCCGACACTGACACACAGAGGATGGACACACAGAGGACGGACACACAGAGGACGGACACACAGAGGACGGACACACAGATGATGGACACATAGAGGAGGGAGACAGACAGGACCGACACACAGAGGACGAACACACAGAGGACGGACACACGGAGGACGGACACACGGAGGGCAGACACACAGATGTCGGACACACAGAGGACAGACACACAGTGGACGGACACACAGAGGACGGACACACAGGAACGGACACACAGAGGACGGACACACAGACGATTGACACACAGAGGATGGACACACAGAGGATGGACACACAGAGGATGGACACGCAGAGGATGGACACACAGAGGATGGACACACAGAGGACGGACACACAGGGGACCGACACACAGAGGACGGACACACAGGGGACGGACACACAGACGCTGGACACACAGAGGATGGACACACAGAGGACGGACACACAGAGGACGGACACACAGAGGACGGACACACAGAGGACGGACACTCAGAGGACGGACACACAGAGGACGGACAGACAGAGGACGGACACACAGAGGACGGACACACAGAGGACGGACACACAGAGGACGGACACACAGAGGACGTACACACAGAGGACGGACACACAGGGGACGGACACACAGACGCTGGACACACAGAGGATGGACACACAGAGGACGGACACACAGAGGACGGACACACAGAGGACGGACACTCAGAGGACGGACACACAGAGGACGGACTCACAGAGGATGGACATACAGAGGACGGACACACAGGGGACGGACACACAGGGGATGGACACACAGAGGACGGACACACAGAGGACGGACACACAGAGGACGGACACACAGGACGGACACACAGACGACGGACACACAGAGGACGGAAACACAGTGGACGGACACACAGAGGACGGAAACACAGTGGACGGACACACAGAGGACGGACACACAGAGGAATGACACACAGGAAGGACACACAGAGGACGGACAGACAGAGGACGGACACACAGAGGACGGACACACAGAGGTCGGACACACAGAGGACGGACACACAGAGGACAGACAGACCGAACCCGGACACACAGGGGACGGACACACAGACGACGGACACACAGAGGACGGAAACACAGTGGACGGACACACAGAGGACGGACACACAGAGGAATGACACACAGGACGGACACACAGAGGACGGACAGACAGAGGACGGACACACAGAGGACGGACACACAGAGGTCGGACACACAGAGGACGGACACACAGAGGACAGACAGACCGAACCCGGACACACAGGGGACGGACACACAGGGGACGGAGACACAGGGGACGGACACACAGGGGACGGACACACAGAGGACGGACCGACCCGTTACTGACACACAGAGGACAGACACACAGATGACGGACACACAGAGGACGGACACACAGAGGATGGACACACAGAGGACGGACACACAGGGGACCGACAGACAGAGGACGGACACACAGAGGAGGGAGACACACAGCGGATAGACACACAGAGGAAGGACACACAGGGGACGGACACACAGACGATGGACACACAGAGGACGGACACACAGAGGACGGACACACAGAGGACGGACACATAGAGGACGGATACACACAGGACGGACACACAGAGGACGGACACACAGAGGACGGACACACAGAGGACGGACACACAGAGGACAGACACACAGAGGACAGACAGACCGGACCCGGACACACAGAGGACGGACACACAGAGGACGGACACACAGGGGACGGACACACAGGGGATGGACACACAGGGGATGGACACACAGGGGACGGACACACAGAGGACGGACCGACCCGTCACTGACACACAGAGGACAGACACACAGATGACGGACACAGAAAGGACGGAGACACAGAGGACGGACACACAGAGGACGGACACACAGAGGACAGACACACAGAGGACAGACAGACAGGACCCGGACACACAGAGGACGGACACACAGAGGTCGGACACACAGAGGACGGACACACAGAGGATTGACACACAGAGGACGGACACACAGAGGACGGACACACAGAGGACGGACACACAGAGGACGGACACACAGAGGACGGACACACAGAGGACGGACACACAGGGGACGGACACACAGGGGATGGACACACAGGGAACGGACACACAGAGGACGGACCGACCCGTCACTGACACACAGAGGACGGACACACAGAGGACGGACACACAGAGGACGGACACACAGAGGACGGACACACAGAGGATTGACACACAGAGGACGGACACACAGAGGGCGGACACACAGAGGGCGGACACACAGAGGACGGACACACAGAGGACGGACACACAGGGAACGGACACACAGAGGGCGGACACACAGAGAACGGAGACACACAGAGGACGGACACACAGAGGATGGACACATGGAGGACGGACACACAGAGGACGGACACACAGACGGCAGACACACAGAGGACGGACACACAGAGGACGGAGGCACACAGAGGACGGACACACAGAGGACGGACTCACAGAGGACGGAGACACAGAGGATGGACACACAGAGGACGGACACACAGGGGACGGACACACAGAGGACGGACCGACCCGTCACTGACACACATAGGTTGGACACACAGAGGACGGACACACAGAGGACGGACACACAGACGACGGACACACAGAGGACAGACACACAGAGCACGGAGACACAGAGGACGGACACACTGAGGACGGACACACAGAGGACGGACACACAGAGGACAGGAACACAGAGGACGGACACACAGAGGACGGACACACAGAGGACGGACGCACAGAGGATGGACACACAGAGGACGGACGCACAGAGAATGGACACACAGAGGACGGACACACTGAGGAAGGACACACGGGACAGACACACAGACGATGGACACACAGAGGACGGGCAAACAGAGGACAGACACACAGGGAACGGACACACAGAGGGCGGACACACAGAGGACGGATACACAGAGGACGGAGACACACAGAGGACGGACACACAGAGGACGGACACACAGAGGACGGTCACACAGGGAACGGACACACAGAGGGCGGACACACAGAGGGCGGACACACAGAGGACGGACACACAGAGGACGGACACACAGGGAACGGACACACAGAGGGCGGACACACAGATAACGGAGACACACAGAGGACGGACACACAGAGGATGGACACATGGAGGACGGACACACAGAGGACGGACACACTGACGGCAGACACACAGAGGACGGACACACAGAGGACGGACTCACAGAGGACGGAGACACACAGAGCACGGACACACAGAGGACGGACATACAGAGGACGGACACACAGAGGACGGACACACAGAGGACGGACACACAGATGACGGTCAGACCCGACCCTGACACACAGAGGACGGACACACAGAGGACGGACACACAGAGGACGGACACACAGAGGACGGACACACAGAGGACGGACACACAGCGGACGGACACACTGAGGAAGGACACACAGACGATGGACACACAGACGATGGACACACAGAGGACAGACACACAGAGGACGGACACACAGAGGACGGACACACAGAGGAATGACACACAGGACGGACACACAGAGGACGGACAGACAGAGGACGGACACACAGAGGACGGACACACAGAGGTCGGACACACAGAGGACGGACACACAGAGGACAGACAGACCGAACCCGGACACACAGGGGACGGACACACAGGGGACGGAGACACAGGGGACGGACACACAGGGGACGGACACACAGAGGACGGACACACAGGGGACCGACAGACAGAGGACGGACACACAGAGGAGGGAGACACACAGCGGATAGACACACAGAGGAAGGACACACAGGGGACGGACACACAGACGATGGACACACAGAGGACGGACACACAGAGGACGGACACACAGAGGACGGACACATAGAGGACGGATACACACAGGACGGACACACAGATGACGGACAGACAGAGGACGGACACACAGAGGACGGACACACAGAGGACGGACACACAGGGGACCGACGCACAGAGGACGCACACACAGAGGAAGGACACACAGGGGACGGACACACAGAGGACGGACATACAGAGGACGGACGCACAGAGGATGGACAGTCAGAGGAGGGACACACAGAGGAGGGACACACAGAGGACGGACACACAGAGGAAGGACACACGGGACAGACACACAGACGATGGACACACAGAGGACAGACACACAGAGCACGGACACACAGAGGACGGACACACAGAGGACGGACACACAGATAACGGACACACAGGGGATGGACACGCAGAGGACGGACCGACCCGTCACTGACACACAGAGGACGAACACACAGAGGACGGACACACAGAGGACGGACACACAGATGACGGACAGACCCGACACTGACACACAGAGGATGGACACACAGAGGACGGACACACAGAGGACGGACACACAGAGGACGGACACACAGAGGACGGACTCACAGATGACGGACACATAGAGGAGGGAGACAGACAGGACCGACACACAGAGGACGAACACACAGAGGACGGACGCACAGAGAATGGATACACAGAGGACGGACACACAGAGGAAGGACACACGGGACAGACACACAGACGATGGACACACAGAGGACGGACAAACAGAGGAAAGACACACAGGGAACGGACACACAGAGGGCGGACACACAGAGGGCGGACACACAGAGGACGGATACACAGGGGACGGATACACAGAGGACGGAGACACACAGAGGACGGACACACAGAGGACGGACACACAGAGGACGGACACACAGGGAACGGACACACAGAGGGCGGACACACAGAGGACGGACACACAGAGGACGGACACACGGGGAACGGACACACAGAGGGCGGACACACAGAGGACGGAGACACACAGAGGACGGACACACAGAGGATGGACACACGGAGGACGGACACACAGAGGACGGACTCACAGACGGCAGACACACAGAGGACGGACACACAGAGGACGGAGGCACACAGAGGACGGACACACAGAGGACGGACTCACAGAGGACGGAGACACACAGAGCACGGACACACAGAGGACGGATATACAGAGGACGGACACACAGAGGACGGACACACAGAGGACGGACTCACAGAGGATGGACATACAGAGGACGGACACACAGAGGACGGACACACAGGCGACGGACACACAGGGGATGGACACACAGAGGACGGACACACAGAGGACGGACACACAGAGGACGGACACACAGAGTACCGACACACAGACGACGGGCACACAGACGACGGACACACAGACGACGGACACACAGAGGACGGAAACACAGTGGACGGACACACAGAGGACGGACACACAGAGGATGGACATAGAGGACGGACACACAGAGGACGGACACACAGAGGACAGACACACAGAGGACGGACACTCAGAAGATGGATATACAGAGGACGGACACACAGAGGACGGACACACAGAGGACGGACACACAGAGGACGGACACACAAGGGACCGACGCACAGAGGACGCACACACAGAGGAAGGACACACAGGGGACGGACACATAGACGATGGACACACAGAGGACCGACAAACAGAGGACGGACAGTCAGAGGAGGGACACACAGATGAGGGAGGCACAGAGGACTGACAGACAGAGGACGGACAGACAGAGGACGGACACACAGAGGACGGACACACAGAGGACAGACACACAGAGCACGGACACACAGAGGACGGACACACAGAGGACGGACACACAGAGGACGGACACACAGGGGATGGACACGCAGAGGACGGACCGACCCGTCACTGACACACAGAGGACGAACACACAGAGGACGGACACACAGAGGACCGACACACAGATGACGGACAGACCCGACACTGACACACAGAGGATGGACACACAGAGGACGGACACACAGAGGACGGACACACAGACGACGGACACACAGAGGACGGAAACACAGTGGACGGACACACAGAGGACGGACACACAGAGGATGGACATAGAGGACGGACACACAGAGGACGGACACACAGAGGACTGACACACAGAGGACGGACACTCAGAGGATGGATATACAGAGGACGGACACACAGAGGACGGACACACAGAGGACGGACACACAGAGGACGGACACACAAGGGACCGACGCACAGAGGACGCACACACAGAGGAAGGACACACAGGGGACGGACACACAGACGATGGACACACAGAGGACCGACAAACAGAGGACGGACAGTCAGAGGAGGGACACACAGAGGAGGGAGGCACAGAGGACTGACAGACAGAGGACGGACAGACAGAGGACGGACACACAGAGGACGGACACACAGAGGACAGACGCACAGAGCACGGACACACAGAGCACGGACACACAGAGGACGGACACACAGAGGACGGACACACAGAGGACGGACACACAGGGGATGGACACGCAGAGGACGGACCGACCCGTCACTGACACACAGAGGACGAACACACAGAGGACGGACACACAGAGGACCGACACACAGATGACGGACAGACCCGACACTGACACACAGAGGACGGACACACAGAGGACGGACACACAGAGGACGGACACACAGAGGACGGACACATAGAGGAGGGAGACAGACAGGATCGACACACAGAGGACGGACACACGGAGGGCAGACACACAGATGTCGGACACACAGAGGACAGACACACAGTGGACGGACACACAGAGGACGGACACACAGGAACTGACACACAGAGGACGGACACACAGACGATTGACACACAGAGGATGGACACACAGAGGATGGACACACAGAGGATGGACACGCAGAGGATGGACACACAGAGGATGGACACACAGAGGACGGACACACAGGGGACCGACACACAGAGGACGGACACACAGGGGACGGACACACAGACGCTGGACACACAGAGGATGGACACACAGAGTACGGACACACAGAGGACGGACACACAGAGGACGGACACACAGGGAACGGACACACAGAGGGCGGACACACAGAGGACGGACACACAGAGGACGGACACACGGGGAACGGACACACAGAGGGCGGACACACAGAGGACGGAGACACACAGAGGACGGACACACAGAGGATGGACACACGGAGGACGGACACACAGAGGACGGACTCACAGACGGCAGACACACAGAGGACGGACACACAGAGGACGGAGGCACACAGAGGACGGACACACAGAGGACGGACTCACAGAGGACGGAGACACACAGAGCACGGACACACAGAGGACGGATATACAGAGGACGGACACACAGAGGACGGACACACAGAGGACGGACTCACAGAGGATGGACATACAGAGGACGGACACACAGAGGACGGACACACAGGCGACGGACACACAGGGGATGGACACACAGAGGACGGACACACAGAGGACGGACACACAGAGGACGGACACACAGAGGACCGACACACAGACGACGGGCACACAGACGACGGACACACAGACGACGGACACACAGAGGACGGAAACACAGTGGACGGACACACAGAGGACGGACACACAGAGGACGGACACACAGAGGACTGACACACAGAGGACGGACACTCAGAGGATGGATATACAGAGGACGGACACACAGAGGAGGGAGACAGACAGGACCGACACACAGAGGACGGACACACAAGGGACCGACGCACAGAGGACGGACACACGGAGGGCAGACACACAGATGTCGGACACACAGAGGACAGACACACAGTGGACGGACACACAGAGGACGGACACACAGGAACGGACACACAGAGGACGGACACACAGACGATTGACACACAGAGGATGGACACAGAGAGGATGGACACACAGAGGATGGACACGCAGAGGATGGACACACAGAGGATGGACACACAGAGGACGGACACACAGGGGACCGACACACAGAGGACGGACACACAGGGGACGGACACACAGACGCTGGACACACAGAGGATGGACACACAGAGGACGGACACACAGAGGACGGACACACAGAGGACGGACACACAGAGGACGGACACTCAGAGGACGGACACACAGAGGACGGACAGACAGAGGACGGACACACAGAGGACGGACACACAGAGGACGGACACACAGAGGACGGACACACAGAGAACGTACACACAGAGGACGGACACACAGGGGACGGACACACAGACGCTGGACACACAGAGGATGGACACACAGAGGACGGACACACAGACGACGGACACACAGAGGACGGACACACAGAGGACGGACACTCAGAGGACGGACACACAGAAGACGGACTCACAGAGGACGGACAGACAGAGGACGGACACACAGGGGACGGGCACACAGACGACGGACACACAGACGACGGACACACAGAGGACGGACACACAGAGGACGGACACACAGAGGACGGACATACAGGGGACGGAGACACAGGGGACGGACACACAGGGGACGGACACACAGAGGACGGACCGACCCGTTACTGACACACAGAGGACAGACACACAGATGACGGACACACAGAGGACGGACACACAGAGGATGGACACACAGAGGACGGACACACAGGGGACCGACAGACAGAGGACGGACACACAGAGGAGGGAGACACACAGCGGATAGACACACAGAGGAAGGACACACAGGGGACGGACACACAGACGATGGACACACAGAGGACGGACACACAGAGGACGGACACACAGAGGACGGACACATAGAGGACGGATACACACAGGACGGACACACAGATGACGGACAGACAGAGGACGGACACACAGAGGACGGACACACAGAGGACGGACACACAGAGGACAGACACACAGAGGACAGACAGACCGGACCCGGACACACAGAGGACGGACACACAGAGGACGGACACACAGGGGACGGACACACAGGGGATGGACACACAGGGGATGGACACACAGGGGACGGACACACAGAGGACGGACCGACCCGTCACTGACACACAGAGGACAGACACACAGATGACGGACACAGAGAGGACGGAGACACAGAGGACGGACACACAGAGGACGGACACACAGAGGACAGACACACAGAGGACAGACAGACCGGACCCGGACACACAGAGGACGGACACACAGAGGTCGGACACACAGAGGACGGACACACAGAGGATTGACACACAGAGGACGGACACACAGAGGACGGACACACAGAGGACGGACACACAGAGGACGGACACACAGAGGACGGACACACAGGGGACGGACACACAGGGGACGGACACACAGGGGACGGACACACAGAGGACGGACCGACCCGTCACTGACACACAGAGGACGGACACACAGAGGACGGACACACAGAGGACGGACACACAGAGGACGGACACACAGAGGATTGACACACAGAGGACGGACACACAGAGGACGGACACACAGGGAACGGACACACAGAGGGCGGACACACAGAGAACGGAGACACACAGAGGACGGACACACAGAGGATGGACACATGGAGGACGGACACACAGAGGACGGACACACAGACGGCAGACACACAGAGGACGGACACACAGAGGACGGAGGCACACAGAGGACGGACACACAGAGGACGGACTCACAGAGGACGGAGACACACAGAGCACGGACACACAGAGGACGGACATACAGAGGACGGAAACACAGAGGACGGACACACAGAGGACGGACACACAGGGGACGGACACACAGAGGACGGACCGACCCGTCACTGACACACATAGGTTGGACACACAGAGGACGGACACACAGAGGACGGACACACAGACGACGGACACACAGAGGACAGACACACAGAGCACGGAGACACAGAGGACGGACACACTGAGCACGGACACACAGAGGACGGACACACAGAGGACAGGAACACAGAGGACGGACACACAGAGGACGGACACACAGAGGACGGACGCACAGAGGATGGACACACAGAGGACGGACGCACAGAGAATGGACACACAGAGGACGGACACACAGAGGAAGGACACACGGGACAGACACACAGACGATGGACACACAGAGGACGGGCAAACAGAGGACAGACACACAGGGAACGGACACACAGAGGGCGGACACACAGAGGACGGATACACAGAGGACGGAGACACACAGAGGACGGACACACAGAGGACGGACACACAGAGGACGGTCACACAGGGAACGGACACACAGAGGGCGGACACACAGAGGGCGGACACACAGAGGACGGACACACAGAGGACGGACACACAGGGAACGGACACACAGAGGGCGGACACACAGATAACGGAGACACACAGAGGACGGACACACAGATGATGGACACATGGAGGACGGACACACAGAGGACGGACACACTGACGGCAGACACACAGAGGACGGACACACAGAGGACGGACTCACAGAGGACGGAGACACACAGAGCACGGACACACAGAGGACGGACATACAGAGGACGGACACACAGAGGACGGACACACAGAGGACGGACACACAGATGACGGTCAGACCCGACCCTGACACACAGAGGACGGACACACAGAGGACGGACACACAGAGGACGGACACACAGAGGACGGACACACAGAGGACGGACACACAGAGGACGGACACACAGCGGACGGACACACTGAGGAAGGACACACAGACGATGGACACACAGACGATGGACACACAGAGGACGGACACACAGAGGACGGACACAAAGAGGACGGACACACAGAGGAATGACACACAGGACGGACACACAGAGGACGGACAGACAGAGGACGGACACACAGAGGACGGACACACAGAGGTCGGACACACAGAGGACGGACACACAGAGGACAGACAGACCGAACCCGGACACACAGGGGACGGACACACAGGGGACGGAGACACAGGGGACGGACACACAGGGGACGGACACACAGAGGACGGACCGACCCGTTACTGACACACAGAGGACAGACACACAGATGACGGACACACAGAGGACGGACACACAGAGGATGGACACACAGAGGACGGACACACAGGGGACCGACAGACAGAGGACGGACACACAGAGGAGGGAGACACACAGCGGATAGACACACAGAGGAAGGACACACAGGGGACGGACACACAGACGATGGACACACAGAGGACGGACACACAGAGGACGGACACACAGAGGACGGACACATAGAGGACGGATACACACAGGACGGACACACAGATGACGGACAGACAGAGGACGGACACACAGAGGACGGACACACAGAGGACGGACACACAGTGGACAGACACACAGAGGACAGACAGACCGGACCCGGACACACAGAGGACGGACACACAGAGGACGGACACACAGGGGACGGACACACAGGGGATGGACACACAGGGGATGGACACACAGGGGACGGACACACAGAGGACGGACCGACCCGTCACTGACACACAGAGGACAGACACACAGATGACGGACACAGAGAGGACGGAGACACAGAGGACGGACACACAGAGGACGGACACACAGAGGACAGACACACAGAGGACAGACAGACCGGACCCGGACACACAGAGGACGGACACACAGAGGTCGGACACACAGAGGACGGACACACAGAGGATTGACACACAGAGGACGGACACACAGAGGACGGACACACAGAGGACGGACACACAGAGGACGGACACACAGAGGACGGACACACAGGGGACGGACACACAGGGGATGGACACACAGGGGACGGACACACAGAGGACGGACCGACCCGTCACTGACACACAGAGGACTGGCACACAGATGACGGACACACAGAGGACAGACACACAGAGGACGGACACACAGAGGATGGACACACAGAGGACGGACACACAGAGGACGGACACACAGAGGACGGACACACAGAGGACAGGAACACAGAGGACGGACACACAGAGGACGGACACACAGAGGACGGACACACAGAGGACGGACACACAGAGGATGGACACACAGAGGACCGACGCACAGAGAATTGACACACAGAAGATGGACACACAGAGGACGGACACACAGAGGACGGGTGCACAGAGGATGGACACACAGAGGACGGACACACAGAGAATGGACACACAGAGGACGGACACACAGAGGACGGACACACAGAGGACGGACACACAGAGAATGGACACACAGAGGACGGACACACAAAGGACGGACACACAGAGGGCGGACACACAGAGGACGGACACACAGAGGACAGGAACACAGAGGACGGACACACAGAGGATGGACACACAGAGGACGGACACACAGAGGATGGACACACAGAGGACGGACACACAGAGGACGGACGCACAGAGGACGGACACACAGAGGACGGACACACAGAGGACGGAGACACAGAGGACGGACACACAGAGGACAGACACACAGGGGACGGACACACGGGGGATGGACACACAGTGGACGGACACACAGAGGACAGACCGACCCGTCACTGACACAAAGAGGACTGGCACACAGATGACGCACACACAGAGGACAGACACACAGAGGACGGACACACAGAGGATGGACACACAGAGGACGGACACACAGAGGACGGACACACAAAGGACGGACACACGGAGGGCGGACACACAGAGGATGGACACACAGAGGACGGACACACAGAGGACGGGCGCACAGAGGATGGACACACAGAGGACGGACACACAGAGGACGGACACACAAAGGACGGACACACAGAGTACGGACACACAGAGGACGGACACACAGAGGACGGACGCACAGAGGATGGACACACAGAGGATGGACACACAGAGGACGTACACACAGAGGATGGACCCACAGAGGACGGACACACAGAGGACGGACACACAGAGGATGGACCCACAGAGGATGGACCCACAGAGGACGGACACACAGAGGACGGACACACAGAGGACGGACACACAGAGGACGGACACACAGAGGATGGACACCCAGAGGACGGACACACAGAGGATGGACAGACCCGACACTGAAACACAAACGGGGGCGACATAGGGACCATTGGGTCAAGGGTCGACGCAGGAGACCCCGGACTTTGGCTCCGTTAACGACATGGACTTTTCGTCACTGCTGTCTCCCACACCCTCCATCACCGCAGAGACTATCACCTCTGTTTGACAGTTTAGTAATGAGGCTTCTGGGACACAGACTGGTGCATCCCACACAGCCATACCGGTACAGCAGGTGGAGGTAGGAGCAGCCGAGGGGCCGGACGGTCGGAGGGCAGACCGGCCCCAGCAATCAGCTGCCGCCCAGACGGTTCCCGGGTTCCTGGACTTTCCAGTCCCACCCATAGACCCGATGCAGTTAGAAACCCAGGGACTAGGCAACGGGATGATGGCCGGCTTCCTGCAGCTGCAGACACAGGTGGAGGAGTCCATCCACGTCCAGGAGCAGGGAGTGGTGGTGGTCATGGCTGCCGTCCAGGCCGACACCGCACGGGTGGCGTCCGTGGTGGAGGCAATGGGTGCAATGGTTTCGGCCATGGGTCAGGTTATGCAAGGCGTGGGGCTTCATGTGCATGCGTCATCCGTGGCCCAGGACAGGGCTGCCCTCTCACAGGCAGCCATGTGCAGAGCCAGCTGGAGATTTCAGCCGTGCTCCGCAGTCTGGCTGAGTCTCAGCAGGCCATCGCTGAGAGCATCGCGGCCTTGCCCAGGCGATGGCCCAGTCTCCGCAGGCCATCGCTGAGAGCATCGCGACATTGCCCAGGCGATGGCTCAGTCTCAGCAGGCCATCGCTGAGAGCATCGCGGCATTGCCCAGGCGATGGCTCCGTCTCAGCAGGCCATCACTGAGAGCATCAGTGGCATTGCCCAGGCGCTGGCTCAGTCTCAGCCGGCCATCGCTGAGAGCATCAGTGGCATTGCCCAGGCGAAGGCCCAGTCTCAGCAGACCATCGCTGAGAGCATCGCGGCATTGCCCAGGCGATGGCCCAGTCTCAGCAGGCCATCGCTGAGAGCATCAGTGGCATTGCCCAGGCGATGGCCCAGTCTCAGCAGGCCATCGCTGAGAGCATCAGTGGCATTGCCCAGGCGCTGGCTCAGTCTCAGCAGACCATCGCTGAGAGCATCGCGGCATTGCCCAGGCGATGGCTCCGTCTCAGCAGGCCATCGCTGAGAGCATCAGTGGCATTGCCCAGGCGCTGGCTCAGTCTCAGCCGACCATCGCTGAGAGCATCGCGGCATTGCCCAGGCGAAGGCCCAGTCTCAGCAGACCATCGCTGAGAGCATTGCGGCCTTGCCCAGGCGAAGGCCCAGTCTCAGCAGACCATCGCTGAGAGCATTGCGGCCTTGCCCAGGCGCTGGCTCAGTCTCAGCAGACCATCGCTGAGAGCATCGCGGCCTTGCCCAGGCGATGGCTCAGTCTCAGCAGGTCATCACTGAGAGCATTGCGGCCTTGCCCAGGCGAAGGCTCAGTCTCAGCAGGCCATCGCTGAGAGCATTGCGGCCTTGCCCAGGCGAAGGCTCAGTCTCAGCAGACCATCGCTGAGAGCATTGCGGCCTTGCCCAGGCGAAGGCTCAGTCTCAGCCGGCCATCGCTGAGAGTGTCGGGGGCATTGCCCAGGCGATGGCTCAGTCTCAGCAGACCATCGCTGAGAGCATCAGTGGCATTGCCCAGGCGATGGCTCAGTCTCAGCCGGCCATCGCTGAGAGTGTCGGGGGCATTGCCCAGGCGATGGCTCAGTCTCAGCCGGCCATCGCTGAGAGCATCGCGGCCTTGCCCAGGCGAAGGCCCAGTCTCAGCAGACCATCGCTAAGAGCATCAGTGGCATTGCCCAGGCGATGGCTCAGTCTCAGCCGGCCATCGCTGAGAGTGTCGGGGGCATTGCCCAGGCGATGGCTCAGTCTCAGCAGACCATCGCTGAGAGCATCAGTGGCATTGCAAAGACGAAGGCTCAGTCTCAGCCGGCCATCGCTGAGAGCATCACTGGCATTGCCCAGACGAAGGCTCAGTCTCAGCCGGCCATCACTGAGAGCATCGCGGCATTGCCCAGGCGACGGCTCAGTCTCAGCCGGCCATCGCTGAGAGCATCAGTGGCATTGCCCAGGCGCTGGCTCAGTCTCAGCCGGCCATCACTGAGAGCATCGCGGCCTTGCCCAGGCGATGGCTCAGTCTCAGCAGACCATCGCTGAGAGCATCAGTGGCATTGCCCAGACGAAGGCTCAGTCTCAGCCGGCCATCGCTGAGAGCATCGCGGCATTGCCCAGGCGAAGGCTCAGTCTCAGCCGGCCATCGCTGAGAGCATCAGTGGCATTGCCCAGGCGATGGCTCAGTCTCAGCCGGCCATCACTGAGAGTGTCGGGGGCATTGCCCAGGCGATGGCTCAGTCTCAGCCGGCCATCGCTGAGAGTGTCGGGGGCATTGCCCAGGTGATGGCTCAGTCTCAGCAGGTCATCGCTGAGAGTGTCGGGGGCATTGCCCAGGCGATGGCTCAGTCTCAGCAGGTCATCGCTGAGAGTGTCGGGGGCATTGCCCAGGCGATGGCTCAGTCTCAGCAGGTCATCGCTGAGAGCATCGCGGCATTGCCCAGGCGACGGCTCAGTCTCAGCCGGCCATCACTGAGAGTGTCGGGGGCATTGCCCAGGCGATGGCTCAGTCTCAGCAGGTCATCGCTGAGAGCATCGCGGCATTGCCCAGGCGATGGCTCAGTCTCAGCCGGCCATCGCTGAGCATCAGTGGCATTGCCCTGGCGATGGCTCAGTCTCAGCCGGCCATCGCTGAGCATCAGTGGCATTGCCCTGGCGATGGCTCAGTCTCAGCAGGTCATCGCTGAGAGCATCAGTGGCATTGCCCAGGCGATGGCTCAGTCTCAGCAGACCATCGCTGAGAGCATCAGTGGCATTGCCCAGGCGCTGGCTCAGTCTCAGCAGACCATCGCTGAGAGCATCAGTGGCATTGCCCAGGCGATGGCTCAGTCTCAGCCGGCCATCACTGAGAGTGTCGGGGGCATTGCCCAGGCGATGGCTCAGTCTCAGCTGGCCATCACTGAGAGTGTCGGGGGCATTGCCCAGGCGATGGCTCAGTCTCAGCAGACCATCGGTGAGAGTGTCGGGGGCATTGCCCAGGCGAAGGCCCAGTCTCAGCCGGCCATCACTGAGAGTGCCGGGGGCATTGCCCAGGCGATGGCTCAGTCTCAGCCGGCCATCACTGAGAGCATCAGTGGCATTGCCCAGGCGATGGCTCAGTCTCAGCAGGCCGTCGGTGAGAGTGTCGGGGGCATTGCCCAGGCGAAGGCCCAGTCTCAGCCGGCCATCACTGAGAGTGTAGGGGGCATTGCCCAGGCGATGGCCCAGTCTCAGCAGACCATCACTGAGAGCATTGCGGCCTTGCCCAGGCGAAGGCCCAGTCTCAGCAGGTCATCGCTGAGAGCATCAGTGGCATTGCCCAGGCGACGGCTCAGTCTCAGCCGGCCATCGCTGAGAACATCAGTGGCATTGCCCAGGCGATGGCTCAGTCTCAGCCGGCCATCGCTGAGAGCATCGCGACATTGCGGAGGCTGGGGATTAAGGGTGATTTAGAGATGTGGATCAGAAATTGGCTAGCTGAAAGAAGACAGAGGGTGGTGGTTGATGGGAAATGTTCAGAATGGAGTACAGTCACAAGTGGAGTACCACAAGGATCTGTTCTGGGGCCGTTGCTGTTTGTCATTTTTATCAATGACCTAGAGGAAGGCACAGAAGGGTGGGTGAGTAAATTTGCAGATGATACTAAAGTCGGTGGTGTTGTCGATAGTGTGGAAGGATGTAGCAGGTTACAGAGGGATATAGATAAGCTGCAGAGCTGGGCTGAGAGGTGGCAAATGGAGTTTAATGTAGAGAAGTGTGAGGTGATTCACTTTGGAAGGAATAACAGGAATGCGGAATATTTGGCTAATGGTAAAGTTCTTGAAAGTGTGGCTGAGCAGAGGGATCTAGGTGTCCATGTACATAGATCCCTGAAAGTTGCCACCCAGGTTGATAGGGTTGTGAAGAAGGCCTATGGAGTGTTGGCCTTTATTGGTAGAGGGATTGAGTTCCGGAGTCGGGAGGTCATGTTGCAGCTGTACAGAACTCTGGTCCGGCCGCATTTGGAGTATTGCGTACAGTTCTGGTCACCGCATTATAGGAAGGACGTGGAGGCTTTGGAGCGGGTGCAGAGGAGATTTACCAGGATGTTGCCTGGTATGGAGGGAAAATCTTATGAGGAAAGGCTGACGGACTTGAGGTTGTTTTCGTTGGAGAGAAGAAGGTTAAGAGGAGACTTAATAGAGGCATACAAAATGATCAGGGGGTTGGATAGGGTGGACAGTGAGAGCCTTCTCCCGCGGATGGATATGGCTGGCACGAGGGGACATAACTTTAAACTGAGGGGTAATAGATATAGGACAGAGGTCAGAGATAGGTTCTTTACGCAAAGAGTAGTGAGGCCGTGGAATGCCCTACCTGCTACAGTAGTGAACTCGCCAACATTGAGGGCATTTAAAAGTTTATTGGATAAACATATGGATGATAATGGCATAGTGTAGGTTAGATGGCTTTTGTTTTGGTGCAACATCGTGGGCCGAAGGGCCTGTACTGCGCTGTATTGTTCTATGTTCTATGTTCTATTGCCCAGGCGAAGGCTCAGTCTCAGCCGGCCATCGCTGAGAGCATCGCGGCATTGCCCAGGCGATGGCTCAGTCTCAGCCGGCCATCGCTGAGAGCATCGCGGCATTGCCCAGGCGATGGCTCAGTCTCAGCCGGCCATCGCTGAGAGCATCGCGGCATTGCCCAGGCGATGGCTCAGTCTCAGCCGGCCATCGCTGAGAGCATCGCGGCATTGCCCAGGCGCTGGCTCAGTCTCAGCCGGCCATCGCTGAGAGCATTGCGGCCTTGCCCAGGCGAAGGCCCAGTCTCAGCAGACCATCGCTGAGAGCATCAGTGGCATTGCCCAGGCGAAGGCCCAGTCTCAGCCGGCCATCACTGAGAGTGTCGGGGGCATTGCCCAGGCGACGGCTCAGTCTCAGCAGGCCATCGCTGAGAGCATCGCGGCATTGCCCAGGCGCTGGCTCAGTCTCAGCCGGCCATCGCTGAGAGCATTGCGGCCTTGCCCAGGCGAAGGCCCAGTCTCAGCAGATCATCGCTGAGAGTGTCGGGGGCATTGCCCAGGCGCTGGCTCAGTCTCAGCCGGCCATCGCTGAGAGTGTCGGGGGCATTGCCCAGGCGACGGCTCAGTCTCAGCAGGCCATCGCTGAGAGCATCGCGGCATTGCCCAGGCGCTGGCTCAGTCTCAGCAGACCATCGCTGAGAGCATCAGTGGCATTGCCCAGGCGAAGGCCCAGTCTCAGCCGGCCATCGCTGAGAGTGTCGGGGGCATTGCCCAGGCGCTGGCTCAGTCTCAGCCGGCCATCACTGAGAGCATCAGTGGCATTGCCCAGGCGATGGCTCAGTCTCAGCAGACCATCGCTGAGAGCATCAGTGGCATTGCCCAGGCGAAGGCCCAGTCTCAGCCGGCCATCGCTGAGAGTGTCGCGGCATTGCCCAGGCGCTGGCTCAGTCTCAGCAGGTCATCGCTGAGAGCATCAGTGGCATTGCCCAGGCGATGGCCCAGTCTCAGCAGACCATCGCTGAGAACATCAGTGGCATTGCCCAGGCGCTGGCTCAGTCTCAGCAGGCCATCGCTGAGAGCATCGCGGCATTGCCCAGGCGCTGGCCCAGTCTCAGCAGACCATCGCTGAGAGCATCGCGGCATCGCCCAGGCGAAGGCTCAGTCTCAGCCGGCCATCGCTGAGAGCATCGCAGCATCGCCCAGGCGAAGGCTCAGTCTCAGCAGACCATCGCTGAGAGCATCGCGGCATTGCCCAGGCGCTGGCCCAGTCTCAGCAGACCATCGCTGAGAGCATCGCGGCATCGCCCAGGCGAAGGCTCAGTCTCAGCAGACCATCGCTGAGAGCATCGCGGCATTGCCCAGGCGATGGCTCAGTCTCAGCCGGCCATCGCTGAGAGCATCGCGGCATTGCCCAGGCGCTGGCCCAGTCTCAGCAGACCATCGCTGAGAACATCGGCGGTATTGCCCAGGCGATGGCCCAGTCTCAGCAGACCATCGCTGAGAACATCAGTGGCATTGCCCAGGCGCTGGCTCAGTCTCAGCAGGCCATCGCTGAGAGCATCGCGGCATTGCCCAGGCGCTGGCCCAGTCTCAGCAGACCATCGCTGAGAGCATCGCGGCATCGCCCAGGCGAAGGCTCAGTCTCAGCCGGCCATCGCTGAGAGCATCGCGGCATTGCCCAGGCGAAGGCTCAGTCTCAGCAGGTCATCGCTGAGAACATCGGCGGTATTGCCCAGGCGCTGGATGGTTTCGCACAAGCCCAAAGAGAGGTGGCACAGTCCCAGACAGGGATGGCCCACTCCCTGAGCTCCATCGCTGCTAACATTCAGACCCTGGTCGATACCACATCGGGCCTCCAGGACTGGCAGCGCCAGGTGTTGGTGGTGCCTCGGGGCTTGTCTCCACTCGCAGAACCGTCCCATGGAGAGTCCCGGGGGCCACCGGGCACCCTGAGGGAGGAGGAGGTTCTGGGGCCCGTCCCGGTGATTCCTGCAAGGGAGGGCCCGGAAGACCGCTGCACCTCGGACTCCCCCCGTTCCGTCCCTGGTGCATCTGGTGGACACCGGGCAGAACAGAGTGGCACCACACCACCCAGGACGCCCGAGGAACAGCATGGCCCATCCAGGCAGGGCTGCCCCAGGAAACGTGCGGCAACGGGGAGCTAGGTCACAGGGCAGGAGTCTCAGTAGTCCGCGTCCACTGCTGCTGTACCATCTGGGGAACCACAAAGATGTACTGGTAGGGCCCTTAAGGCCAGGAAGTTAGACTCCTAGTAAGTTGTCACGGGTGCAGGGCACAGCTTGGTTATAGGGGCTAGGGACCGTGTATGTAACCTTTCTAATTAAACCCACTGTTACACCAATGCAAGCTGCCTCTGTGCCTGTGTCCGATGCCTGCGGGGTCGGGTAGGGGACTGAGTGCCACTGTGGTCAAGGGGTGATGGAACTTTGAGCCCCGGTGGGTGCAATGTGGACATCCACGATACCCGCCCCCAGCGATTCGACAGGGCCATGTGATGGAGTGTCCATCACGCAGACAGGGACCACCCAGGTGGAGGGTGTAACTGTGGCCATGAGTCAGACATTGTTTAACGATTTGGAGCTCGGAGCTCATCGCAGAGCGGGTTGTCATCATCCTCCATGGCATCGACCACATCCTCTTCCACAGGCAACCGTGTGAGCTCAGCCCATTGTACCGCAGGTGGATGTGTAATGGTGGGGTGGGGTGCATGTGGTGGTGTGGGAGCTAAGGATGGTGGGTGGTGGGGGAGGTGCATCTCATGGGTGTTGTGGGAGGTGGGGGTGCGGGGTGGTGAGGTGGTGCGGTACAATGGTGTCAGTGCCCCTGCTCAGCGAACTCCCACCCCCCCTGGTTGGTGAAACATGCGGCGATCAACGCCTCCCCTGCTCGCTGGCCCTGCTGGTGGTGTTGTGCAGCCTCCCGTCCATGTCCAGCCCCCATGTCACCTCGATTACCCCCCCCCCCCCCCCCCACCATACTCCTCATCTGGAGCATCGTGCCCTTCCTCGTGCTCCTCCTGTCCCTCTGCCTCCCCCTCCTCCTCCAGCACATCGCCCCTCTGCTGGGCTATATTGTGCAGGACCATAAGTCATAGGAGCAGAATTAGGCCATTCGGCCCATCGAGTCTGCTCCGCCATTCAATCATGGCTGATATTTTCTCATCCCCATTCTCCTGCTTTCTCCTCATAACCCCTGATCCCCTTATTAATCAAGAACCTATCTATCTCTGTCTTATAGACACTCAGTGAATTGGCCTCCACATCCTTCTGCGGCAAAGAGTTCAACAGATTCACCACCCTCTGGCTGAAGAAATTCCTCCTCATCTCTGTTTTAAAGGATCGTCCCTTTAGTCTGAGATGGTGTCCTCTGGTTCTAGTTTTCCCTACAAGTGGAAACATCCTCTCCACGTCCACTCTATCCCACAGTATCTTTTAAGTTTCAATGAGATCCTCTCTCATCCTTTTAAACTCCAACAAGTACGGACCCAGAGTCCTCAAATGTTCCTCATACGACAAGTTCTTCATTCCAGGGATCATTCTTGTGAACCTCCTCTGGACCCTTTCCAAAGCCAGCACATCCTTCCTTAGATACGGGGCCCAAAACTGCTCACAATACTCCAAATGGGGTCTGACCAGAGCCTTATACAGCCTCAGAAGTACATCCCTGGTCTTGTATTCTCGCCCTCTTGACATGAATGTCAACACTGCATTTGCCTTCTTAACTGCCGACTGAACCTGCCCGTTAACCTGAAGAGAATCGTGAACAAGGACTCCCAAGTCCCTTTGTGCTTCTGCTTTCCAAAGCATTTCCCCATTTAGAAAATAGTCTATGCCTAAATTCCTCCTTCCAAAGTGCATAACCTCACACTTTTCCACATTGTATTCCATCTGCCACTTCTTTGCCCACTCTCCTAGCCTGTCCAAATCCTTCTGCAGCCCCCTTGATTCCTCAATACTACCTGTCCCTCTACAGATCTTTGTATCATCTGCAAACTTAACAACAGTGCCTTCAGTTCCTTCTTCCAGATCATCAATGTATATTATGAAAAGTTGTGGTCCCAGCACAGACCCCTGAGGCACACCACTAGTCACCGACTGCCATCCTGAAAAAGACCCCTTTATGCCCACTCTCTGCTTTCTGCCAGTCAGCCAATCCTCTATCCATGCCAGGATCTTACCCTGAACACCATGAGCTCTTAACTTATTTAATAACCTCCTATGCGGCACCTATGCAGCAGACCGCAATGATGCGGCCGACCCGCTCTGACGGATACTCCAGAGCGGTCCAGACACCTGAAGCGCATCTTCAGCAGCCCAAAGCATCTCTCGCCCACACCCCTGGTCGCACAATGGGCATGGTTGTAGCGGATCTCCGCATCGGTCTGTGGCCTCTGTATAGGTGTCATCAGCTACGACCGCAACGGGTAACCCCTGTCGCCCAGCAGCCAGCCCCTCTTTCTCCCCCCTCTCCCCCTCCTCCTCATCCTCATCGGTATCCTCATCATGTGCCTCGCCCTCGTCGTGGTCCTCTTCCTCCTGCGCCGGTCAGACGGGCGCCCCCTCCAGCCTGAGCGGCTCCCACCTGCCCCTCTGCAGCCCGTTCCTCTGCTGCAGCCTCCGCTGCCTCTCTGAGCCGCCTCTGCTGACGCTGCCACAGGGCTGCATACAGGACAGAGGCCCCCGCCATGGCGGCCAACATCGCTGGCTGGTGCCCAAACATTATGATCTGCAGGGGGTGGGGGGCTAGACAACAGGTTTAACCATGGCGCATGGTCCCCTCCACAATCAGGTGCCATGGGCTACATGGCCACACTGAACAAAGAACAAAGAACAAAGAAATGTACAGCACAGGAACAGGCCCTTCGGCCCTCCAAGCCCGTGCCGACCATACTGCCCGACTAAACTACAATCTTCTACACTTCCTGGGTCCGTATCCTTCTATTCCCATCCTATTCATATATTTGTCAAGATGCCCCTTAAATATCCCCATCGTCCCTGCTTCCACTACCTCCTCCGGTAATGAGTTCCAGGCACCCACTACCCTCTGCGTAAAAAACTTGCCTCGTACATCTACTCTAAACCTTGCCCCTCTCACCTTAAACCTATGCCCCCTAGTAATTGACCCCTCTACCCTGGGGAAAAGCCTCTGACTATCCACTCTGTCTATGCCCCTCATAATTTTGTATACCTCTATCAGGTCGCCCCTCAACCTCCTTCGTTCCAGTGAGAACAAACCGAGTTTATTCAACCGCTCCTCATAGTTAATGCCCTCCATACCAGGCAACATTCTTGTAAATCTCTTCTGCACCCTCTCTAAAGCCTCCACATCCTTCTGGTAGTGTGGCGACCAGAATTGAACACTATACTCCAAGTGTGGCCTAACTAAGGTTCTATACAGCTGCAACATGACTTGCCAATTCTTATACTCAATGCCCCGGCCAATGAAGGCAAGCATGCCGTATGCCTTCTTGACTACCTTCTCCACCTGTGTTGCCCCTTTCAATGACCTGTGGACCTGAACTCCTAGATCTCTTTGACTTTCAATACTCTTGAGGGTTCTACCATTCACTGTATATTCCCTACCTGCATTAGCCCTTCCAAAATGCATTACCTCACATTTGTCCGGATTAAACTCCATCTGCCATCTCTCCGCCCAAGTCTCCAGACAATCTAAATCCTGCTGTATCCTCAGACAGTCCTCATCGCTATCCGCAATTCCACCAACCTTTGTGTCGTCTGCAAACTTACTAATCAGACCAGTTACATTTTCCTCCAAATCATTTATATATACTACAAACAGCAAAGGTCCCAATACTGATCCCTGTGGAACACCACTGGTCACAGCCCTCCAATTAGAAAAGCATCCCTCCATTGCTACCCTCTGCCTTCTATGGCCTAGCCAGTTCTGTATCCACCTTGCCAGTTCACCCCTGATCCCGTGTGACTTCACCTTTTGTACTAGTCTACCATGAGGGACCTTGTCAAAGGCCTTACTGAAGTCCATATAGACAACATCTACTGCCCTACCTGCATCAATCATCTTAGTCACCTCCTCGAAAAACTCTATCAAGTTAGTGAGACACGACCTCCCCTTCACAAAACCGTGCTGCCTCTCACTAATACGTCCATTTGCTTCCAAATGGGAGTAGATCCTGTCTCGAAGAATTCTCTCCAGTAATTTCCCTACCACTGAAGTAAGGCTCACCGGCCTGTAGTTCCCGGGATTATCCTTGCTACCCTTCTTAAACAGAGGAACAACATTGGCTATTCTCCAGTCCTCCGGGACATCCCCTGAAGACAGCAAGGATCCAAAGATTTCTGTCAAGGCCTCAGCAATTTCCTCTCCAGCCTCCTTCAGTATTCTGGGGTAGATCCCATCAGGCCCTGGGGACTTATCTACCTTAATATTTTTTAAGACACCCAACACCTCGTCTTTTTGGATCACAATGTGACCCAGGCTATCTACACCCCCTTCTCCAGACTCAACATCTACCAATTTCTTCTCTTTGGTGAATACTGATGCAAAGTATTCATTTAGTACCTCGCCCATTTCCTCTGGCTCCACACATAGATTCCCTTTCCTATCCTTCAGTGGGCCAACCCTTTCCCTGGCTACCCTCTTGCTTTTTATGTACGTGTAAAAAGCCTTGGGATTTTCCTTAACCCTATTTGCCAATGACTTTTCATGACCCCTTCTAGCCCTCCTGACTCCTTGCTTAAGTTCCTTCCTACTTTCCTTATATGCCACACAGGCTTCGTCTGTTCCCAGCCTTTTAGCCCTGACAAATGCCTCCTTTTTCTTTTTGACGAGGCCTACAATATCACTCGTCATCCAAGGTTCCCGAAAATTGCCGTATTTATCTTTCTTCCTCACAGGAACATGCCTGTCCTGTATTCCTTTCAACTGACACTTGAAAGCCTCCCACATGTCAGATGTTGATTTGCCCTCAAACATCCGCCCCCAATCTATGTTCTTCAGTTCCCTCCTAATATTGTTATAATTAGCCTTCCCCCAATTTAGCACATTCATCCTCGGACCACTCTTATCCTTGTCCACCAGTACTTTAAAACTTACTGAATTGTGGTCACTGTTACCGAAATGCTCCCCTACTGAAACATCTACCACCTGGCCGGGCTCATTCCCCAATACCAGGTCCAGTACCGCCCCTTCCCTAGTTGGACTGTTTACATATTGTTTTAAGAAGCCCTCCTGGATGCTCCTTACAAACTCCGCCCCGTCTAAGCCCCTGGCACTAAGTGAGTCCCAGTCAATATTGGGGAAGTTGAAGTCTCCCATCACCACAACCCTGTTGTTTTTACTCTTTTCCAAAATCTGTCTACCGATCTGCTCCTCTATCTCCCGCTGGCTGTTGGGAGGCCTGTAGTATACCCCCAACATTGTGACTGCACCCTTCTTATTCCTGATCTCTACCCATATAGCCTCACTGCCCTCTGAGGTGTCCTCTCGCAGTATAGCTGTGATATTCTCCCGAACAAGTAGCGCAACTCCGCCTCCCCTTTTACATCCCCCTCTATCCCGCCTGAAACATCTAAATCCTGGAACGTTTAGCTGCCAATCCTGCCCTTCCCTCAACCAGGTCTCTGCAATGGCAACAACATCATAGTTCCAAGTAGTAATCCAAGCTCTAAGGTCACCTGCCTTACCCGTAATGCTCCTTGCATTAAAACATATGCACTTCAGGCCACCAGACCCGCTGTGTTCAGCAACTTCTCCCTGTCTGCTCTGCCGCAGAGCCACACTGTCCCTATTCCCTAGTTCTCCCTCAATGCTAGCACCTTCTGACCTATTGCTCCCGTGCCCACCCCCCTGCCATACTAGTTTAAACCCTCCCGTGTGACACTAGCAAACCTCGCGGCCAGGATATTTATGCCTCTCCTGGTTGGCAGCATGCTCCCCACCCCTGCTCGCCCCTTCGGTGCCCTGACTTCTGTTGCCCGCCCCTCCTGCTAGCGCCACTGTTGAATAGCACTGCCCTCACTGGGGACCTACACGCCGGTGGGTGCCACCGGCTGGACGGGTCGCCCCCTGGGGGGGTTCGGCACCCATCCGCACGGCCGTGAGGCTTGACCTCAGCCAGCGCCCGGGGTCGGTGCCCATCAGCCTGGCCGCCGGAATGGCGTCCGTGGCTTTGGCACCGCCCTGTCATGGCGGGCCATTCCCGGCCGGCGGGGTGTCCTCCCCACGCCCCCACCCGAACCCGGAGGGCCTCCTCCCCGCCCCCTCGCCCTCTCACCCCCCAGCACGACTGGCTGACGATTTTTAAAACAACATTAGAACCGCGCCGGCGTGACCCCGGGAGCCCGGAGAGTCGCTCAGCGGACCACCTCAGCCGATCCTCCGGGCCGCAGTATTGCCGGGAGACGGAGAATCGCTCAGCGGACCACCTCAGCCGATTCTCCGGGCCGCAGTATTGCCGGGAGACGGAGAATCGCTCAGCGGACCACCTCAGCCGATTCTCCGGGCCGCAGTATTGCCGGGAGACGGAGAATCGCTCAGCGGACCACCTCAGCCAATTCTCCGGGCCGCAGTATTGCCGGGAGACGGAGAACCACTCAGCGGACCACCTCAGCCGATTCTCCGGACCGCAGTATTGCCAGGAGACGGAGAATCGCTCAGCGGACCACCTCAGCCGATTCTCCGGACCGCAGTATTGCCGGGAGCCCGGAGAGTCGCTCAGCGGACCAACTCAGCCGATTCTCCGGGCCGCAGTATTGGCGGGAGCCCGGAGAGTCGCTCAGCGGACCACCTCAGCCGATTCTCCGGGTCGCAGTATTGGCGGGAGCCCGGAGAGTCGCTCATCGGACCACCTCAGCCGATTCTCCGGGCCGCAGTATTGCCGGGAGCCCGGAGAGTCGCTCAGCGGACCACCTCAGCCGATTCTCTGGGCCGCAGTATTGCCGGGAGCCCGGAGAGTCGCTCAGCGGACCACCTCAGCCGATTCTCCGGGCCGCAGTATTGCCGGGAGCCCGGAGAGTCGCTCAGCGGACCACCTCAGCCGATTCTCCGGGCCGCAGTAACGCCGGGAGCCCGGAGAGTCGCTCAGCGGACCACCTCAGCCGATTCTCCGGGCCGCAGTATTGCCGGGAGCCCGGAGAGTCGCTCAGCGGACCACCTCAGCCGATTCTCCGGGCCGCAGTATTGCCGGGAGCCCGGAGAGTCGCTCACCGGACCACCTCAGCCGATTCTCCGGGCCGCAGTATTGCCGGGAGACGGAGAATCACTCAGCGGACCACCTCAGCCGATTCTCCGGGCCGCAGTATTGCCGGGAGCCCGGAGAGTCGCTCAGCGGATCACCTCAGCCGATTCTCCGGGCCGCAGTAACGCCGGGAGCCCGGAGAGTCGCTCAGCGGATCACCTCAGCCGATTCTCCGGGCCGCAGTAACGCCGGGAGCCCGGAGAGTCGCTCAGCGGATCACCTCAGCCGATTCTCCGGGCCGCAGTATTGCCGGGAGACGGAGAATCGCTCAGCAGACCACCTCAGCCGATTCTCCGGGCCGCAGTAACGCCGGGAGACGGAGAATCGCTCAGCGGACCACCTCAGCCGATTCTCTGGGCCGCAGTAACGCCGGGAGCCCGGAGAGTCGCTCACCTGACCACCTCAGCCGATTCTCCGGGCCGCAGTAACGTCGGGAGCCCGGAGAGTCGCTCACCGGACCACCTCAGCCGATTCTCTGGGCCGCAGTATTACCGGGAGACGGAGAGTCGCTCACCGGACCACCTCAGCCGAATCTCCGGGCCGCAGTATTGCCGGGAGACGGAGAATCGCTCATCGGACCAACTCAGCCGATTCTCCGGGCCGCAGTATTGCCGGGAAACGGAGAATCACTCAGCGGACCACCTCAGCCGATTCTCCAGGCCGCAGTATTGCCGGGAGACAGAGAATCGCTCAGCGGACCACCTCAGCCGATTCTCCGGGCCGCAGTATTGCCGGGAGACGGAGAATCGCTCAGCGGACCACCTCAGCCGATTCTCCGGGCCGCAGTAACGCCGGGAGACGGAGAATCACTCAGCGGACCACCTCAGCCGATTCTCCGGGCCGCAGTATTGCCGGGAGCCCGGAGGGTCGCTCAGCGGACCACCTCAGCCAATTCTCCGGGCCTAGTATTGCCGGGAGACGGAGAATCGCTCAGCGGACCACCTCAGCCGATTCTCCGGGCCGCAGTATTGCCGGGAGCCCGGAGAGTCGCTCACCGGACCACCTCAGCCGATTCTCCGGGCCATAGTAACGCCGGGAGCCCGGAGAGTCGCTCAGCGGACCACCTCAGCCGATTCTCCGGGCCGTAGTAACGCCGGGAGCCCGGAGAGTCGCTCAGCGGACCACCTCCGCCGATCCTCCGGGCCGCAGTATTGCCGGGAGCCTGGATAATCGCTCAGCGGACCACCTCAGCCGATTCTCCGGGCCGCAGTGTTGCCGGGAGCCCGGAGAGTCGCTCAGCGGACCACCTCAGCCGATTCTCCGGGCCGCAGAATTGCCGGGAGCCGGACAGTAGCTCACCGGACCACCTCAGCCGATTCTCTGGCCCGCAGTAACGCCGGGAGCCCGGAGTGTCGCTCACCGGACCACCTCAGCCGATTCTCCGGGTCGCAGTAACGCCGGGAGCCCGGAGAGTCGCTCAGCAGACCACCTCAGCCGATTCCCGGGCCGCAGTATTGCCAGGAGCCCAGAGAGTTGCTCACCGGACCACCTCAGCCGATTCTCTGGGCCGTAGTATTGCCGGGAGCCCGGAGAGTCGCTCACCGGACCACCTCAGCCGATTCTCCGGGCCGCAGTATTGCTGGGAGCCCGGAGAGTCGCTCACCGGACCACCTCAGCCGATTCTCCGGGCCGCAGTATTGCTGGGAGCCCGGAGAGTCGCTCGGCAGACCACCTCAGCCGATTCTCCGGGCCGCAGTATTGCCGGGAGCACGGAGAAGCGCTCAGCGGACCACCTCAGCCGATTCTCTGGGCCGCAGTATTGCCGGGAGACGGAGAATCACTCAGCGGACCACCTCAGCCGATTCTCCGGGCCGCAGTATTGCCGTGAGCTCGGAGAGTCGCTCAGCGGACCACCTCAGCCGATTCTCCGAGCCGCAGTATTGCCGTGAGCTCGGAGAGTCGCTCACCGGACCACCTCAGCCGATTCTCCGGATCGCAGTATTGCCAGGAGACGGAGAATCGCTCAGAGGACCACCTCAGCCGATTCTCCGGGCCGCAGTATTGCCGGGAGCCCGGAGAGTCGCTCAGCGGACCACCTCAGCCGATTCTCCGGGCCGCAGTAACGCCGGGAGACGGAGAGTCGCTCAGCGGACCACCTCAGCCGATTTTCCGGGCCGCAGTAACGTCGGGAGCCCGGCGAGTCGCTCACCGGACCACCTCAGCCGATTCTCTGGGCCGCAGTATTACCGGGAGACGGAGAGTCGCTCACCGGACCACCTCAGCCGATTCTCCGGGCCGCAGTATTGCCGGGAGACGGAGAATCGCTCAACGGACCAACTCAGCCGATTCTCCGGGCCGCAGTATTGCCGGGAAACGGAGAATCACTCAGCGGACCACCTCAGCCGATTCTCCGGGCCGCAGTATTGCCGGGAGACGGAGAATCGCTCAGCGGACCACCTCAGCCGATTCTCCGGGCCGCAGTATTGCCGGGAGACGGAGAATCGCTCAGCGGACCACCTCAGCCGATTCTCCGGGCCGCAGTAACGCCGGGAGACGGAGAATCACTCAGCGGACCACCTCAGCCGATTCTCCGGGCCGCAGTATTGCCGGGAGCCCGGAGGGTCGCTCAGCGGACCACCTCAGCCAATTCTCCGGGCCCAGTATTGCCGGGAGACGTAGAATCGCTCAGCGGACCACCTCAGCCGATTCTCCGGGCCGCAGTATTGCCGGGAGCCCGGAGAGTCGCTCACCGGACCACCTCAGCCGATCCTCCGGGCCGCAGTATTGCCGGGAGCCTGGAGAATCGCTCAGCGGACCACCTCAGCCGATTCTCCGGGCCGCAGAATTGCCGGGAGCCCGGAGAGTAGCTCACCGGACCACCTCAGCCGATTCTCTGGCCCGAAGTAACGCCGGGAGGCCGGAGAGTCGCTCAGCGGACCACCTCAGCCGATTCTCCGGGCCGCAGTATTGCCGGGAGCCCGGAGAGTCGCTCAACGGACCACCTCAGCCGATTCTCCGGACCGCAGTATTGCCGGGAGCCCGGAGAGTCGCTCACCGGACCACCTCAGCCGATTCTCTGGGCCGTAGTATTGCCGGGAGCCCGGAGAGTCGCTCACCGGACCACCTCAGCCGATTCTCCGGCCCGCAGTATTGCTGGGAGCCCGGAGAGTCGCTCACCGGACCACCTCAGCCGATTCTCCGGGCCGCAGTATTGCTGGGAGCCCGGAGAGTCGCTCAGCAGACCACCTCAGCCGATTCTCCGGGCCGCAGTATTGCCGGGAGCTCGGAGAGTCGCTCAGCGGACCACCTCAGCCGATTCTCCGGGCTGCAGTATTGCCGGGAGACGAAGAATCACTCAGCGGACCACCTCAGCCGATTCTCCGGGCTGCAGTATTGCCGGGAGACGGAGAATCGCTCAGCGGACCACCTCAGCCGATTCTCCGGGCCGCAGTATTGCCGGGAGACGGAGAATCACTCAGCGGACAACGTCAGCCGATTCTCCGGGCCGCAGTATTGCCGGGAGACGGAGAATCGCTCAGCGGACCACCTCAGCCGATTCTCCGGGCCGCAGTAACGCCGGGAGCCCGGAGAGTCGCTCAGCGGACCACCTCAGCCGATTCTCCGGGCCGCAGTATTGCCGGGAGCCCGGAGAGTCGCTCAGCGGACCACCTCAGCCGATTCTCCGGGCCTTAGTAACGCCGGGAGCCCGGAGAGTCGCTCAGCGGACCACCTCAGCCGATCCTCCGGACCGCAGTATTGCCGGGAGCCCGGCGAGTCGCTCAGCAGACCACCTCAGCCGATTCTCCGGACCGCAGTATTGCCGGGAGCCCGGAGAGTCGCTCACTGGACGACCTCAGCCGATTCTCTGGGCCGCAGTATTGCCGAGAGACGGAGAATCGCTCAGCGGACCACCTCAGCCGATTCTCCGGGCCGCAGTATTGCCGGGAGCCCGGAGAGTCGCTAAGCGGACCACCTCAGCCGATTCTCTGGGCCGCAATATTGCCGGGAGACGGAGAATCGCTCAGCGGACCACCTCAGCCGATTCTCCGGACCGCAGTATTGCCGGGAGCCCGGAGAGTCGCTCAGCGGACCACCTCAGCCGATTCTCCGGGCCGCAGTATTGCCGGGAGACGGAGAATCGCTCAGCGGACCATCTCAGCCGATTCTCCGGGCCGCAGTATTGCCGGGAGACGGAGAATCACTCAGTGGACCACCTCAGCCGATTCTCCGGGCCGCAGTATTGCTGGGAGACGGAGAATCACTCAGCGGACCACCTCAGCCGATTCTCCGGGCCGCAGTATTGCCGGGAGCCCGGAGAGTCGCTCAGCGGACCACCTCAGCCGATTCTCCGCGCCGCACTAATGCCGGGAGACGGAGAATCGCTCAGCGGACCACCTCAGCCGATTCTCCGCGCCGCACTAATGCCGGGAGACGGAGAATCGCTCAGCGGACCACCTCAGCCGATTCTCCGGGCCGCAGTATTGCCTGGGAGACCGAGAATCGCTCAGCGGACCACCTCAGCCGATTCTCCGGGCCGCAGTATTGCCGGGAGACGGAGAATCACTCAGCGGACCACCTCAGCCGATTCTCCGGGCCGCAGTATTGCCGGGAGACGGAGAATCACTCAGCGGACCACCTCAGCCGATTCTCCGGACCGCAGTATTGCCGGGAGACGGAGAATCACTCAGCGGACCACCTCAGCCGATTCTCCGGGCCGCAGTATTGCCGGGAGACGGAGAACCACTCAACGGACCACCTCAGCCGATTCTCCGGACCGCAGTATTGCCAGGAGACGGAGAATCACTCAGCGGACCACCTCAGCCGATTCTCCGGACCGCAGTATTGCTGGGAGCCCGGAGAGTCGCTCAGCGGACCGCCTCAGCCGATTCTCCGGACCGCAGTATTGCCAGGAGACGGAGAATCACTCAGCGGACCACCTCAGCCGATTCTCCGGACCGCAGTATTGCCGGGAGCCCGGAGAGTCGCTCAGCGGACCACCTCAGCCGATTCTCCGGGCCGCAGTATTGGCGGGAGCCCGGAGAGTCGCTCAGCGGACCACCTCAGCCGATTCTCCGGGCCGCAGTATTGCCGGGAGCCCGGAGAGTCGCTCAGCGGACCACCTCAGCCGATTCTCCGGGCCGCAGTATTGCCGGGAGACGGAGAATCACTCAGCGGACCACCTCAGCCGATTCTCCGGGCCGCAGTATTGCTGGGAGACGGAGAATCACTCAGCGGACCACCTCAGCCGATTCTCCGGGCCGCAGTATTGCCGGGAGCCCGGAGAGTCGCTCAGCGGACCACCTCAGCCGATTCTCCGCGCCGCACTAATGCCGGGAGCCCGGAGAGTCGCTCAGCGGACAACCTCAGCCGATCCTCCGGGCCGCACTAATGCCGGGAGACGGAGAATCGCTCAGCGGACCACCTCAGCCGATTCTCTGGGCCGCAGTATTGCCGGGAGACGGAGAATCGCTCAGCGGACCACCTCAGCCGATTCTCCGGGCCGCAGTATTGCCGGGAGACGGAGAATCGCTCAGCGGACCACCTCAGCCGATTCTCCGGGCCGCAGTATTGCCTGGGAGACGGAGAATCTCTCAGCGGACCACCTCAGCCGATTTTCCGGGCCGCAGTATTGCCGGGAGACGGAGAATCACTCAGCAGACCACCTCAGCCGATTCTCCGGGCCGCAGTATTGCCGGGAGACGGAGAATCACTCAGTGGACCACCTCAGCCGATTCTCCGGACCGCAGTATTGCCGGGAGACGGAGAATCACTCAGCGGACCACCTCAGCCGATTCTCCGGGCCGCAGTATTGCCGGGAGACGGAGAACCACTCAGCGGACCACCTCAGCCGATTCTCCGGACCGCAGTATTGCCGGGAGCCCGGAGAGTCGCTCAGCGGACCACCTCAGCCGATTCTCCGGGCCGCAGTATAGCCGGGAGCCCGGAGAGTCGCTCAGCGGACCGCCTCAGCCGATTCTCCGGACCGCAGTATTGCCAGGAGACGGAGAATCACTCAGCGGACCACCTCAGCCGATTCTCCGGACCGCAGTATTGCCGGGAGCCCGGAGAGTCGCTCAGCGGACCGCCTCAGCCGATTCTCCGGGCCGCAGTATTGCTGGGAGCCCGGAGAGTCGCTCAGCGGACCACCTCAGCCGATTCTCCGGACCGCAGTATTGCCGGGAGACGGAGAGTCGCTCAGCGGACCACCTCAGCCGATTCTCCGGGCCGCAGTATTGGCGGGAGCCCGGAGAGTCGCTCATCGGACCACCTCAGCCGATTCTCCGGGCCGCAGTATTGCCGGGAGCCCGGAGAGTCGCTCAGCGGACCACCTTAGCCGATTCTCCGGGCCGCAGTATTGCCGGGAGCCCGGAGAGTCGCTCAGCGGACCACCTTAGCCGATTCTCCGGGCCGCAGTATTGCCGGGAGACGGAGAATCACTCAGCGGACCACCTCAGCCGATTCTCCGGGCCGCAGTAACGCCGGGAGCCCGGAGAGTCACTCAGCGGACCACCTCAGCCGATTCTCCGGGCCGCAGTATTGCCGGGAGCCCGGAGAGTCGCTCAGCGGACCACCTCAGCCGATTCTCCGGGCCATAGTAACGCCGGGAGCCCGGAGAGTCGCTCACCGGACCACCTCAGCCGATTCTCCGGGCCGCAGTATTGCCGGGAGACGGAGAGTCGCTCAGCGGACCACCTTAGCCGATTCTCCGGGCCGCAGTATTGCCGGGAGACGGAGAATCACTCAGCGGACCACCTCAGCCGATTCTCCGGGCCGCAGTAACGCCGGGAGCCCGGAGAGTCGCTCAGCGGACCACCTCAGCCGATTCTCCGGGCCGCAGTATTGCCGGGAGCCCGGAGAGTCGCTCAGCGGACCACCTCAGCCGATTCTCCGGGCCATAGTAACGCCGGGAGCCCGGAGAGTCGCTCACCGGACCACCTCAGCCGATTCTCCGGGCCGCAGTATTGCCGGGAGACGGAGAATCACTCAGCGGACCACCTCTGCCGATTCTCCGGGCCGCAGTATTGCCGGGAGACGGAGAATCACTCAGCGGACCACCTCAGCCGATTCTCCGGGCCGCAGTATTGCCGGGAGCCCGGAGAGTCGCTCAGCGGATCACCTCAGCCGATTCTCCGGGCCGCAGTAACGCCGGGAGCCCGGAGAGTCGCTCAGCGGATCACCTCAGCCGATTCTCCGGGCCGCAGTAACGCCGGGAGCCCGGAGAGTCGCTCAGCGGATCACCTCAGCCGATTCTCCGGGCCGCAGTAACGCCGGGAGCCCGGAGAGTCGCTCACCGGACCACCTCAGCCGATTCTCTGGGCCGCAGTATTACCGGGAGACGGAGAGTCGCTCACCGGACCACCTCAGCCGAATCTCCGGGCCGCAGTATTGCCGGGAGACGGAGAATCGCTCAACGGACCAACTCAGCCGATTCTCCGGGCCGCAGTATTGCCGGGAAATGGAGAATCACTCAGCGGACCACCTCAGCCGATTCTCCAGGCCGCAGTATTGCCGGGAGACAGAGAATCGCTCAGCGGACCACCTCAGCCGATTCTCCGGGCCGCAGTATTGCCGGGAGACGGAGAATCGCTCAGCGGACCACCTCAGCCGATTCTCCGGGCCGCAGTATTGCCGGGAGTCGGAGGGTCGCTCAGCGGACCACCTCAGCCAATTCTCCGGGCCCAGTATTGCCGGGAGACGGAGAATCGCTCAGCGGACCACCTCAGCCGATTCTCCGGGCCGCAGTATTGCCGGGAGCCCGGAGAGTCGCTCACCGGACCACCTCAGCCGATTCTCCGGGCCGTAGTAACGCCGGGAGCCCGGAGAGTCGCTCAGCGGACCACCTCAGCCGATTCTCCGGGCCGTAGTAACGCCGGGAGCCCGGAGAGTCGCTCAGCAGACCACCTCAGCCGATCCTCCGGGCCGCAGTATTGCCGGGAGCCTGGAGAATCGCTCAGCGGACCACCTCAGCCGATTCTCCGGGCCGCAGAATTGCCGGGAGCCCGGACAGTAGCTCACCGGACCACCTCAGCCGATTCTCTGGCCCGCAGTAACGCCGGGAGCCCGGAGAGTCGCTCAGCGGACCACCTCAGCCGATTCTCCGGGCCGCAGTGTTGCCGGGAGCCCGGAGAGTCGCTCACCGGACCACCTCAGCCGATTCTCCGGGTCGCAGTAACGCCGGGAGCCCGGAGAGTCGCTCACCGGACCACCTCAGCCGATTCTCCGGGCCGCAGTATTGCCGGGAGCCCGGAGAGTCGCTCAGCGGACCACCTCAGCCGATTCTCCGGGCCGCAGTATTGCCGGGAGCCCGGAGAGTCGCTCAACGGAGCACCTCAGCCGATTCTCCGGACCGCAGTATTGCCGGGAGCCCAGAGAGTCGCTCAGCGGACCACCTCAGCCGATTCTCCGGACCGCAGTATTGCCGGGAGCCCGGAGAGTCGCTCAACGGAGCACCTCAGCCGATTCTCCGGACCGCAGTATTGCCGGGAGCCCGGAGAAGCGCTCAGCGGACCACCTCAGCCGATTCTCTGGGCCGCAGTATTGCCGGGAGACGGAGAATCACTCAGCGGACCACCTCAGCCGATTCTCCGGGCCGCAGTATTGCCGGGAGACGGAGAATCACTCAGCGGACCACCTCAGCCGATTCTCCGGGCCGCAGTATTGCCGTGAGCTCGGAGAGTTGCTCAGCGGACCACCTCAGCCGATTCTCCGAGCCGCAGTATTGCTGGGAGACGGAGAATCGCTCAGCGGACCACCTCAGCCGATTCTCCGGGCCGCAGTATTGCCGGGAGCCCGGAGAGTCGCTCAGCGGACCACCTCAGCCGATTCTCCGGGCCGCAGTAACGCCGGGAGACGGAGAGTCGCTCAGCGGACCACCTCAGCCGATTTTCCGGGCCGCAGTCACGTCGGGAGCCCGGCGAGTCGCTCACCGGACCACCTCAGCCGATTCTCTGGGCCGCAGTATTACCGGGAGACGGAGAGTCGCTCACCGGACCACCTCAGCCGATTCTCCGGGCCGCAGTATTGCCGGGAGACGGAGAATCGCTCAACGGACCAACTCAGCCAATTCTCCGGGCCGCAGTATTGCCGGGAAACGGAGAATCACTCAGCGGACCACCTCAGCCGATTCTCCGGGCCGCAGTATTGCCGGGAGACGGAGAATTGCTCAGCGGACCACCTCAGCCGATTCTCCGGGCCGCAGTATTGCCGGGAGACGGAGAATCGCTCAGCGGACCACCTCAGCCGATTCTCCGGGCCGCAGTAACGCCGGGAGACGGAGGATCACTCAGCGGACCACCTCAGCCGATTCTCCGGGCCGCAGTATTGCCGGGAGCCTGGAGGGTCGCTCAGCGGACCACCTCAGCCAATTCTCCGGGCCCAGTATTGCCGGGAGACGTAGAATCGCTCAGCGGACCACCTCAGCCGATTCTCCGGGCCGCAGTATTGCCGGGAGCCCGGAGAGTCGCTCACCGGACCACCTCAGCCGATCCTCCGGGCCGCAGTATTGTCGGGAGCCTGGAGAATCGCTCAGCGGACCACCTCAGCCGATTCTCCGGGCCGCAGAATTGCTGGGAGCCCGGAGAGTAGCTCAGCGGACCACCTCAGCCGATTCTCCGGGCTGCAGTAATGCCGGGAGACGGAGAATCGCTCAGCGGACCACCTCAGCCGATTCTCCGGGCCGCAGTATTGCCGGGAGCCCGGAGAGTCGCTCAGCGGATCACCTCAGCCGATTCTCCGGGCCGCAGTAACGCCGGGAGCCCGGAGAGTCGCTCAGCGGATCACCTCAGCCGATTCTCCGGGCCGCAGTAACGCTGGGAGCCCGGAGAGTCGCTCAGCGGATCACCTCAGCCGATTCTCCGGGCCGCAGTAACGCCGGGAGCCCGGAGAGTCGCTCACCGGACCACCTCAGCCGATTCTCTGGGCCGCAGTATTACCGGGAGACGGAGAGTCGCTCACCGGACCACCTCAGCCGAATCTCCGGGCCACAGTATTGCCGGGTGACGGAGAATCGCTCAACGGACCAACTCAGCCGATTCTCCGGGCCGCAGTATTGCCGGGAAACGGAGAATCACTCAGCGGACCACCTCAGCCGATTCTCCAGGCCGCAGTATTGCCGGGAGACAGAGAATCGCTCACCGGACCACCTCAGCCGATTCTCCGGGCCGCAGTATTGCCGGGAGACGGAGAATCGCTCAACGGACCAACTCAGCCGATTCTCCGGGCCGCAGTATTGCCGGGAAACGGAGAATCACTCAGCGGACCACCTCAGCCGATTCTCCGGGCCGCAGTATTGCCGGGAGACGGAGAATCGCTCAGCGGACCACCTCAGCCGATTCTCCGGGCCGCAGTATTGCCGGGAGACGGAGAATCGCTCAGCGGACCACCTCAGCCGATTCTCCGGGCCGCAGTAACGCCGGGAGACGGAGGATCACTCAGCGGACCACCTCAGCCGATTCTCCGGGCCGCAGTATTGCCGGGAGCCTGGAGGGTCGCTCAGCGGACCACCTCAGCCAATTCTCCGGGCCCAGTATTGCCGGGAGACGTAGAATCGCTCAGCGGACCACCTCAGCCGATTCTCCGGTCCGCAGTATTGCCGGGAGCCCGGAGAGTCGCTCACCGGACCACCTCAGCCGATCCTCCGGGCCGCAGTATTGTCGGGAGCCTGGAGAATCGCTCAGCGGACCACCTCAGCCGATTCTGCGGGCCGCAGTATTGCCGGGAGCCCGGAGAGTAGCTCAGCGGACCACCTCAGCCGATTCTCCGGGCTGCAGTAATGCCGGGAGACGGAGAATCGCTCAGCGGACCACCTCAGCCGATTCTCCGGGCCGCAGTATTGCCGGGAGCCCGGAGAGTCGCTCAGCGGATCACCTCAGCCGATTCTCCGGGCCGCAGTAACGCCGGGAGCCCGGAGAGTCGCTCAGCGGATCACCTCAGCCGATTCTCCGGGCCGCAGTAACGCCGGGAGCCCGGAGAGTCGCTCAGCGGATCACCTCAGCCGATTCTCCGGGCCGCAGTAACGCCGGGAGCCCGGAGAGTCGCTCACCGGACCACCTCAGCCGATTCTCTGGGCCGCAGTATTACCGGGAGACGGAGAGTCGCTCACCGGACCACCTCAGCCGAATCTCCGGGCCGCAGTATTGCCGGGTGACGGAGAATCGCTCAACGGACCAACTCAGCCGATTCTCCGGGCCGCAGTATTGCCGGGAAACGGAGAATCACTCAGCGGACCACCTCAGCCGATTCTCCAGGCCGCAGTATTGCCGGGAGACAGAGAATCGCTCAGCGGACCACCTCAGCCGATTCTCCGGGCCGCAGTATTGCCGGGAGACGGAGAATCGCTCAGCGGACCACCTCAGCCGATTCTCCGGGCCGCAGTAACGCCGGGAGACGGAGAATCACTCAGCGGACCACCTCAGCCGATTCTCCGGGCCGCAGTATTGCCGGGAGCCCGGAGGGTCGCTCAGCGGACCACCTCAGCCAATTCTCCGGGCCCAGTATTGCCGGGAGACGGAGAATCGCTCAGCGGACCACCTCAGCCGATTCTCCGGGCCGCAGTATTGCCGGGAGCCCGGAGAGTCGCTCACCGGACCACCTCAGCCGATTCTCCGGGCCGCAGTATTGCCGGGAGCCCGGAGAGTCGCTCACCGGACCACCTCAGCCGATTCTCCGGGCCGTAGTAACGCCGGGAGCCCGGAGAGTCGCTCAGCGGACCACCTCAGCCGATTCTCCGGGCCGTAGTAAGGCCGGGAGCCCGGAGAGTCGCTCAGCAGACCACCTCAGCCGATCCTCCGGGCCGCAGTATTGCCGGGAGCCTGGAGAATCGCTCAGCGGACCACCTCAGCCGATTCTCCGGGCCGCAGAATTGCCGGGAGCCCGGACAGTAGCTCACCGGACCACCTCAGCCGATTCTCTGGCCCGCAGTAACGCCGGGAGCCCGGAGAGTCGCTCAGCGGACCACCTCAGCCGATTCTCCGGGCCGCAGTGTTGCCGGGAGCCCGGAGAGTCGCTCACCGGACCACCTCAGCCGATTCTCCGGGTCGCAGTAACGCCGGGAGCCCGGAGAGTCGCTCACCGGACCACCTCAGCCGATTCTCCGGGCCGCAGTATTGCCGGGAGCCCGGAGAGTCGCTCAGCGGACCACCTCAGCCGATTCTCCGGGCCGCAGTATTGCCGGGAGCCCGGAGAGTCGCTCAACGGAGCACCTCAGCCGATTCTCCGGACCGCAGTATTGCCGGGAGCCCAGAGAGTCGCTCAGCGGACCACCTCAGCCGATTCTCCGGACCGCAGTATTGCCGGGAGCCCGGAGAGTCGCTCAACGGAGCACCTCAGCCGATTCTCCGGACCGCAGTATTGCCGGGAGACGGAGAATCGCTCAGCGGACCACCTCAGCCGATTCTCCGGGCCGCAGTAACGCCGGGAGACGGAGAATCACTCAGCGGACCACCTCAGCCGATTCTCCGGGCCGCAGTATTGCCGGGAGCCCGGAGGGTCGCTCAGCGGACCACCTCAGCCAATTCTCCGGGCCCAGTATTGCCGGGAGACGGAGAATCGCTCAGCGGACCACCTCAGCCGATTCTCCGGGCCGCAGTATTGCCGGGAGCCCGGAGAGTCGCTCACCGGACCACCTCAGCCGATTCTCCGGGCCGTAGTAACGCCGGTAGCCCGGAGAGTCGCTCAGCGGACCACCTCAGCCGATTCTCCGGGCCGTAGTAACGCCGGGAGCCCGGAGAGTCGCTCAGCGGACCACCTCAGCCGATCCTCCGGGCCGCAGTATTGCCGGGAGCCTGGAGAATCGCTCAGCGGACCACCTCAGCCGATTCTCCGGGCCGCAGAATTGCCGGGAGCCCGGACAGTAGCTCACCGGACCACCTCAGCCGATTCTCTGGCCCGCAGTAACGCCGGGAGCCCGGAGAGTCGCTCAGCGGACCACCTCAGCCGATTCTCCGGGCCGCAGTGTTGCCGGGAGCCCGGAGAGTCGCTCAGCGGACCACCTCAGCCGATTCTCCGGGCCGCAGTGTTGCCGGGAGCCCGGAGAATCGCTCAGCGGACCACCTCAGCCGATTCTCCGGGCCGCAGTAACGCCGGGAGCCCGGAGAGTCGCTCAGCGGACCACCTCAGCCGATTCTCCGGGCCGCAGTATTGCCGGGAGCTCGGAGAGTCGCTCACCGGACCACCTCAGCCGATTCTCCGGGCCGTAGTAACGCCGGGAGCCCGGAGAGTCGCTCAGCGGACCACCTCAGCCGATTCTCCGGGCCGCAGTATTGCCGGGAGCCCGGAGAGTCGCTCAGCGGACCACCTCAGCCGATTCTCCGGGCCGCAGTATTGCCGGCAGCCCGGAGAGTCGCTCAACGGAGCACCTCAGCCGATTCTCCGGACCGCAGTATTGCCGGGAGCCCAGAGAGTCGCTCACCGGACCACCTCAGCCGATTCTCTGGGCCGTAGTATTGCCGGGAGCCCGGAGAGTCGCTCACCGGACCACCTCAGCCGATTCACCGGGCCGCAGTATTGCTGGGAGCCCGGAGAGTCGCTCACCGGACCACCTCAGCCGATTCTCCGGGCCGCAGTATTGCTGGGAGCCCGGAGAGTCGCTCGGCAGACCACCTCAGCCGATTCTCCGGGCCGCAGTATTGCCGGGAGCACGGAGAAGCGCTCAGCGGACCACCTCAGCCGATTCTCTGGGCCGCAGTATTGCCGGGAGACGGAGAATCACTCAGCGGACCACCTCAGCCGATTCTCCGGGCCGCAGTATTGCCGGGAGACGGAGAATCACTCAGCGGACCACCTCAGCCAATTCTCCGGGCCCAGTATTGCCGGGAGACGTAGAATCGCTCAGCGGACCACCTCAGCCGATTCTCCGGGCCGCAGTATTGCCGGGAGCCCGGAGAGTCGCTCACCGGACCACCTCAGCCGATCCTCCGGGCCGCAGTATTGTCGGGAGCCTGGAGAATCGCTCAGCGGACCACCTCAGACGATTCTCCGGGCCGCAGAATTGCCGGGAGCCCGGAGAGTAGCTCAGCGGACCACCTCAGCCGATTCTCCGGGCTGCAGTAATGCCGGGAGACGGAGAATCGCTCAGCGGACCACCTCAGCCGATTCTCCGGGCCGCAGTATTGCCGGGAGCCCGGAGAGTCGCTCAGCGGATCACCTCAGCCGATTCTCCGGGCCGCAGTAACGCCGGGAGCCCGGAGAGTCGCTCAGCGGATCACCTCAGCCGATTCTCCGGTCCGCAGTAACGCCGGGAGCCCGGAGAGTCGCTCAGCGGATCACCTCAGCCGATTCTCCGGGCCGCAGTATTGCCGGGAGCCCGGAGAGTCGCTCACCGGACCACCTCAGCCGATTCTCTGGGCCGCAGTATTACCGGGAGACGGAGAGTCGCTCACCGGACCACCTCAGCCGAATCTCCGGGCCGCAGTATTGCCGGGAGACGGAGAATCGCTCAACGGACCAACTCAGCCGATTCTCCGGGCCGCTGTATTGCCGGGAAACGGAGAATCACTCAGCGGACCACCTCAGCCGATTCTCCAGGCCGCAGTATTGCCGGGAGACAGAGAATCGCTCAGCGGACCACCTCAGCCGATTTTCCGGGCCGCAGTATTGCCGGGAGACGGAGAATCGCTCAGCGGACCACCTCAGCCGATTCTCCGGGCCGCAGTAACGCCGGGAGACGGAGAATCGCTCAGCGGACCACCTCAGCCGATTCTCCGGGCCGCAGTATTGCCGGGAGCCCGGAGGGTCGCTCAGCGGACCACCTCAGCCAATTCTCCGGGCCCAGTATTGCCGGGAGACGGAGAATCGCTCAGCGGACCACCTCAGCCGATTCTCCGGGCCGCAGTATTGCCGGGAGCCCGGAGAGTCGCTCACCGGACCACCTCAGCCGATTCTCCGGGCCGTAGTAACGCCGGGAGCCCGGAGAGTCGCTCAGCGGACCACCTCAGCCGATTCTCCGGGCCGTAGTAACGCCGGGAGCCCGGAGAGTCGCTCAGCGGACCATCTCAGCCGATCCTCCGGGCCGCAGTATTGCCGGGAGCCTGGAGAATCGCTCAGCGGACCACCTCAGCCGATTCTCCGGGCCGCAGAATTGCCGGGAGCCCGGACAGTAGCTCACCGGACCACCTCAGCCGATTCTCTGGCCCGCAGTAACGCCGGGAGCCCGGAGAGTCGCTCAGCGGACCACCTCAGCCGATTCTCCGGGCCGCAGTGTTGCCGGGAGCCCGGAGAGTCGCTCAGCGGACCACCTCAGCCGATTCTCCGGGCCGCAGTGTTGCCGGGAGCCCGGAGAATCGCTCAGCGGACCACCTCAGCCGATTCTCCGGGCCGCAGTAACGCCGGGAGCCCGGAGAGTCGCTCAGCGGACCACCTCAGCCGATTCTCCGGGCCGCAGTATTGCCGGGAGCCCGGAGAGTCGCTCACCGGACCACCTCAGCCGATTCTCCGGGCCGTAGTAACGCCGGGAGCCCGGAGAGTCGCTCAGCGGACCACCTCAGCCGATTCTCCGGGCCGCAGTATTGCCGGGAGCCCGGAGAGTCGCTCAGCGGACCACCTCAGCCGATTCTCCGGGCCGCAGTATTGCCGGCAGCCCGGAGAGTCGCTCAACGGAGCACCTCAGCCGATTCTCCGGACCGCAGTATTGCCGGGAGCCCAGAGAGTCGCTCACCGGACCACCTCAGCCGATTCTCTGGGCCGTAGTATTGCCGGGAGCCCGGAGAGTCGCTCACCGGACCACCTCAGCCGATTCTCCGGGCCGCAGTATTGCTGGGAGCCCGGAGAGTCGCTCACCGGACCACCTCAGCCGATTCTCCGGGCCGCAGTATTGCTGGGAGCCCGGAGAGTCGCTCGGCAGACCACCTCAGCCGATTCTCCGGGCCGCAGTATTGCCGGGAGCACGGAGAAGCGCTCAGCGGACCACCTCAGCCGATTCTCTGGGCCGCAGTATTGCCGGGAGACGGAGAATCACTCAGCGGACCACCTCAGCCGATTCTCCGGGCCGCAGTATTGCCGGGAGACGGAGAATCACTCAGCGGACCACCTCAGCCGATTCTCCGGGCCGCAGTATTGCCGTGAGCTCGGAGAGTCGCTCAGCGGACCACCTCAGCCGATTCTCCGAGCCGCAGTATTGCTGGGAGACGGAGAATCGCTCAGCGGACCACCTCAGCCGATTCTCCGGGCCGCAGTATTGCCGGGAGCCCGGAGAGTCGCTCAGCGGACCACCTCAGCCGATTCTCCGGGCCGCAGTAACGCCGGGAGACGGAGAGTCGCTCAGCGGACCACCTCAGCCGATTTTCCGGGCCGCAGTCACGTCGGGAGCCCGGCGAGTCGCTCACCGGACCACCTCAGCCGATTCTCTGGGCCGCAGTATTACCGGGAGACGGAGAGTCGCTCACCGGACCACCTCAGCCGATTCTCCGGGCCGCAGTATTGCCGGGAGACGGAGAATCGCTCAACGGACCAACTCAGCCGATTCTCCGGGCCGCAGTATTGCCGGGAAACGGAGAATCACTCAGCGGACCACCTCAGCTGATTCTCCGGGCCGCAGTATTGCCGGGAGACGGAGAATCGCTCAGCGGACCACCTCAGCCGATTCTCCGGGCCGCAGTATTGCCGGGAGACGGAGAATCGCTCAGCGGACCACCTCAGCCGATTCTCCGGGCCGCAGTAACGCCGGGAGACGGAGGATCTCTCAGCGGACCACCTCAGCCGATTCTCCGGGCCGCAGTATTGCCGGGAGCCCGGAGGGTCGCTCAGCGGACCACCTCAGCCAATTCTCCGGGCCCAGTATTGCCGGGAGACGTAGAATCGCTCAGCGGACCACCTCAGCCGATTCTCCGGTCCGCAGTATTGCCGGGAGCCCGGAGAGTCGCTCACCGGACCACCTCAGCCGATCCTCCGGGCCGCAGTATTGTCGGGAGCCTGGAGAATCGCTCAGCGGACCACCTCAGCCGATTCTCCGGGCCGCAGAATTGCCGGGAGCCCGGAGAGTAGCTCACCGGACCACCTCAGCCGATTCTCTGGCCCGCAGTAACACCGGGAGGCCGGAGAGTCGCTCAGCGGACCACCTCAGCCGATTCTCCGGGCCGCAGTATTGACGGGAGCCCGGAGAGTCGCTCAACGGACCACCTCAGCCGACTCTCCGGACCGCAGTATTGCCGGGAGCCCGGAGAGTCGCTCACCGGACCACCTCAGCCGATTCTCTGGGCCGTAGTATTGCCGGGAGCCCGGAGAGTCGCTCACCGGACCACCTCAGCCGATTCTCCGGGCTGCAGTAATGCCGGGAGACGGAGAATCGCTCAGCGGACCACCTCAGCCGATTCTCCGGGCCGCAGTATTGCCGGGAGACGGAGAATCACTCAGCGGACCACGTCAGCCGATTCTCCGGGCCGCAGTATTGCCGGGAGACGGAGAATCGCTCAGCGGACCACCTCAGCCGATTCTCCGGGCCGCAGTAACGCCGGGAGCCCGGAGAGTCGCTCAGCGGACCACCTCAGCCGATTCTCCGGGCCGCAGTAACGGTGGGAGCCCGGAGAGTCGCTCAGCGGACCACCTCAGCCGATTCTCCGGGCCGCAGTATTGCCGGGAGCCCGGAGAGTCGCTCAGCGGACCACCTCAGCCGATTCTCCGGGCCATAGTAACGCCGGGAGCCCGGAGAGTCGCTCACCGGACCACCTCAGCCGATTCTCCGGGCCGCAGTATTGCCGGGAGCCCGGCGAGTCGCTCAGCGGACCACCTCAGCCGATTCTCCGGGCCGCAGTATTGCCGGGAGCCCGGAGAGTCGCTCAGCGGACCACCTCAGCCGATTCTCCGGGCCGCAGTAACGCCGGGAGACGGAGAGTCGCTCAGCGGACCACCTCAGCCGATTCTCCGGGCCGCAGTAACGTCGGGAGCCCGGCGAGTCGCTCACCGGACGACCTCAGCCGATTCTCTGGGCCGCAGTATTACCGGGAGACGGAGAGTCGCTCACCGGACCACCTCAGCCGATTCTCCGGGCCGCAGTATTGCCGGGAGACGGAGAATCGCTCAACGGACCAACTCAGCCGATTCTCCGGGCCGCAGTATTGCCGGGAAACGGAGAATCACTCAGCGGACCACCTCAGCCGATTCTCAAGGACGCAGTATTGCCGGGAGACGGAGAATCGCTCAGCGGACCACCTCAGCCGATTCTCCGGGCCGCAGTATTGCCGGGAGACGGAGAATCGCTCAGCGGACCACCTCAGCCGATTCTCCGGGCCGCAGTAACGCCGGGAGGCGGAGAATCACTCAGCGGACCACCTCAGCCGATTCTCCGGGCCGCAGTATTGCCGGGAGACCGGAGGGTCGCTCAGCGGACCACTTCAGCCGATTCTCCGCGCCGCACTAATGCCGGGAGCCCGGAGAGTCGCTCACCGGACCACCTCAGCCAATTCTCCGGGCCCAGTATTGCCGGGAGACGGAGAATCGCTCAGCGGACCACCTCAGCCGATTCTCCGGGCCGCAGTATTGGCGGGAGCCCGGAGAGTCGCTCAGCGGACCACTTCAGCCGATCCTCCGGGCCGCAGTATTGCCGGGAGCCTGGAGAATCGCTCAGCGGACCACCTCAGCCGATTCTCCGGGCCGCAGAATTTCCGGGAGCCCGGAGAGTAGCTCACCGGACCACCTCAGCCGATTCTCTGGCCCGCAGTGACGCCGGGAGCCCGGAGAGTCGCTCAGCGGACCACCTCAGCCGATTCTCCGGGCCGCAGTAACGTCGGGAGACGGAGAACCACTTAGCGGACCACCTCAGCCGATTCTCCGGACCGCAGTATTGCCAGGAGACGGAGAATCGCTCAGCGGACCGACTCAGCCGATTCTCCGGACCGCAGTATTGCCGGGAGCCCGGAGAGTCGCTCAGCGGACCACCTCAGCCGATTCTCCGGACCGCAGTATTGCCAGGAGACGGAGAATCACTCAGCGGACCACCTCAGCCGATTCTCCGGACCGCAGTATTGCCGGGAGCCCGGAGAGTCGCTCAGCGGACCACCTCAGCCGATTCTCCGGGCTGCAGTATTGGCGGGAGCCCGGAGAGTCGCTCATCGGACCACCTCAGCCGATTCTCCGGGCCGCAGTATTGCCGGGAGCCCGGAGAGTCGCTCAGCGGACCATCTCAGCCGATTCTCCGGGCTGCAGTATTGGCGGGAGCCCGGAGAGTCGCTCAGCGGACCACCTCAGCCGATTCTCCGGGCTGCAGTATTGGCGGGAGCCCGGAGAGTCGCTCATCGGACCACCTCAGCCGATTCTCTGGGCCTCAGTATTGCCGGGAGCCCGGAGAGTCGCTCAGCGGACCACCTTAGCCGATTCTCCGGGCCGCAGTATTGCCGGGAGCCCGGAGAGTCGCTCAGCGGACCACCTCAGCCGATTCTCCGGGCCGCAGTAACGCCGGGAGCCCGGAGAGTCGCTCAGCTGACCACCTCAGCCGATTCTCCGGGCCATAGTAACGCCGGGAGCCCGGAGAGTCGCTCACCGGACCACCTCAGCCGATTCTCCGGGCCGCAGTATTACCGGGAGATGGAGAGTCGCTCAGCGGACCACCTCAGCCGATTCTCCGGGCCGCAGTATTGCCGGGAGCCCGGAGAATCACTCAGCGGACCACCTCAGCCGATTCTCCGGGCCGCAGTAACGCCGGGAGACGGAGAGTCGCTCAGCGGACCACCTCAGCCGATTCTCCGGGCCGCAGTAACGTCGGGAGCCCGGCGAGTCGCTCACCGGACCACCTCAGCCGATTCTCTGGGCCGCAGTATTACCGGGAGACGGAGAGTCGCTCAGCGGACCACCTCAGCCGATTCTCCGGGCCGCAGTATTGCCGGGAGACGGAGAATCACTCAGCGGACCACGTCAGCCGATTCTCCGGGCCGCAGTATTGCCGGGAGACGGAGAATCGCTCAGCGGACCACCTCAGCCGATTCTCCGGGCCGCAGTAACGCCGGGAGCCCGGAGAGTCGCTCAGCGGACCACCTCAGCCGATTCTCCGGGCCGCAGTAACGCCGGGAGCCCGGAGAGTCGCTCAGCGGACCACCTCAGCCGATTCTCCGGGCCGCAGTATTGCCGGGAGCCCGGAGAGTCGCTCAGCGGACCACCTCAGCCGATTCTCCGGGCCATAGTAACGCCGGGAGCCCGGAGAGTCGCTCACCGGACCACCTCAGCCGATTCTCCGGGCCGCAGTATTGCCGGGAGCCCGGCGAGTCGCTCAGCGGACCACCTCAGCCGATTCTCCGGGCCGCAGTATTGCCGGGAGCCCGGAGAGTCGCTCAGCGGACCACCTCAGCCGATTCTCCGGGCCGCAGTAACGCCGGGAGACGGAGAGTCGCTCAGCGGACCACCTTAGCCGATTCTCCGGGCCGCAGTAACGTCGGGAGCCCGGCGAGTCGCTCACCGGACGACCTCAGCCGATTCTCAGGGCCGCAGTATTACCGGGAGACGGAGAGTCGCTCACCGGACCACCTCAGCCGATTCTCCGGGCCGCAGTATTGCCGGGAGACGGAGAATCGCTCAACGGACCAACTCAGCCGATTCTCCGGGCCGCAGTATTGCCGGGAAACGGAGAATCACTCAGCGGACCACCTCAGCCGATTCTCAAGGACGCAGTATTGCCGGGAGACGGAGAATCGCTCAGCGGACCACCTCAGCCGATTCTCCGGGCCGCAGTATTGCCGGGAGACGGAGAATCGCTCAGCGGACCACCTCAGCCGATTCTCCGGGCCGCAGTAACGCCGGGAGGCGGAGAATCACTCAGCGGACCACCTCAGCCGATTCTCCGGGCCGCAGTATTGCCGGGAGACCGGAGGGTCGCTCAGCGGACCACTTCAGCCGATTCTCCGCGCCGCACTAATGCCGGGAGCCCGGAGAGTCGCTCACCGGACCACCTCAGCCAATTCTCCGGGCCCAGTATTGCCGGGAGACGGAGAATCGCTCAGCGGACCACCTCAGCCGATTCTCCGGGCCGCAGTATTGGCGGGAGCCCGGAGAGTCGCTCAGCGGACCACTTCAGCCGATCCTCCGGGCCGCAGTATTGCCGGGAGCCTGGAGAATCGCTCAGCGGACCACCTCAGCCGATTCTCCGGGCCGCAGAATTTCCGGGAGCCCGGAGAGTAGCTCACCGGACCACCTCAGCCGATTCTCTGGCCCGCAGTGACGCCGGGAGCCCGGAGAGTCGCTCAGCGGACCACCTCAGCCGATTCTCCGGGCCGCAGTAACGTCGGGAGACGGAGAACCACTTAGCGGACCACCTCAGCCGATTCTCCGGACCGCAGTATTGCCAGGAGACGGAGAATCGCTCAGCGGACCACCTCAGCCGATTCTCCGGACCGCAGTATTGCCGGGAGCCCGGAGAGTCGCTCAGCGGACCACCTCAGCCGATTCTCCGGACCGCAGTATTGCCAGGAGACGGAGAATCACTCAGCGGACCACCTCAGCCGATTCTCCGGACCGCAGTATTGCCGGGAGTCCGGAGAGTCGCTCAGCGGACCACCTCAGCCGATTCTCCGGGCTGCAGTATTGGCGGGAGCCCGGAGAGTCGCTCATCGGACCACCTCAGCCGATTCTCCGGGCCGCAGTATTGCCGGGAGCCCGGAGAGTCGCTCAGCGGACCATCTCAGCCGATTCTCCGGGCTGCAGTATTGGCGGGAGCCCGGAGAGTCGCTCAGCGGACCACCTCAGCCGATTCTCCGGGCTGCAGTATTGGCGGGAGCCCGGAGAGTCGCTCATCGGACCACCTCAGCCGATTCTCTGGGCCTCAGTATTGCCGGGAGCCCGGAGAGTCGCTCAGCGGACCACCTTAGCCGATTCTCCGGGCCGCAGTATTGCCGGGAGCCCGGAGAGTCGCTCAGCGGACCACCTCAGCCGATTCTCCGGGCCGCAGTAACGCCGGGAGCCCGGAGAGTCGCTCAGCTGACCACCTCAGCCGATTCTCCGGGCCATAGTAACGCCGGGAGCCCGGAGAGTCGCTCACCGGACCACCTCAGCCGATTCTCCGGGCCGCAGTATTACCGGGAGATGGAGAGTCGCTCAGCGGACCACCTCAGCCGATTCTCCGGGCCGCAGTATTGCCGGGAGCCCGGAGAATCACTCAGCGGACCACCTCAGCCGATTCTCCGGGCCGCAGTAATGCCGGGAGACGGAGAGTCGCTCAGCGGACCACCTCAGCCGATTCTCCGGGCCGCAGTAACGTCGGGAGCCCGGCGAGTCGCTCACCGGACCACCTCAGCCGATTCTCTGGGCCGCAGTATTACCGGGAGACGGAGAGTCGCTCAGCGGACCACCTCAGCCGATTCTCCGGGCCGCAGTATTGCCGGGAGCCCGGAGAGTCGCTCAGCGGACCACCTCAGCCTATTCTCCGGGCCGCAGTATTGCCGGGAGACGGAGAGTCGCTCAGCGGACCACCTCAGCCGATTCTCCGGGCCGCAGTAACGCCGGGAGACGGAGAATCACTCAGCGGACCACCTCAGCCGATTCTCCGGGCCGCAGTATTGCCGGGAGCCCGGAGAGTCGCTCAGCGGACCACCTCAGCCGATTCTCCGGGCCGTAGTAACGCCGGGAGCCCGGAGAGTCGCTCAGCGGACCACCTCAGCCGATTCTCCGGGCCGCAGTATTGCCGGGAGACGGCGAGTCGCTCAGCGGACCACCTCAGCCGATTCTCCGGGCCGCAGTAACGTCGGGAGCCCGGCGAGTCGCTCACCGGACCACCTCAGCCGATTCTCTGGGCCGCAGTATTACCGGGAGACGGAGAGTCGCTCAGCGGACCACCTCAGCCGATTCTCCGGGCCGTAGTAACGCCGGGAGCCCGGAGAGTCGCTCAGCGGACGACCTCAGCCGATTCTCCGGGCCGCAGTAACGTCGGGAGCCCGGCGAGTCGCTCACCGGACCACCTCAGCCGATTCTCTGGGCCGCAGTATTACCGGGAGACGGAGAGTCGCTCACCGGACCACCTCAGCCGAATCTCCGGGCCGCAGTATTGCCGGGAGACGGAGAATCGCTCAATGGACCAACTCAGCCGATTCTCCGGGCCGCAGTATTGCCGGGAAACGGAGAATCACTCGGCGGACCACCTCAGCCGATTCTCCAGGCCGCAGTATTGCCGGGAGACGGAGAATCGCTCAGCGGACCACCTCAGCCGATTCTCCGGGCCGCAGTATTGCCGGGAGACGGAGAATCGCTCAGCGGACCACCTCAGCCGATTCTCCGGGCCGCAGTAACGCCGGGAGACAGAGAATCGCTCAGCGGACCACCTCAGCCGATTCTCCGGGCCGCAGTATTGCCGGGAGCCCGGAGGGTCGCTCAGCGGACCACCTCAGCCAATTCTCCGGGCCCAGTATTGCCGGGAGACGGAGAATCGCTCAGCGGACCACCTCAGCCGATTCTCCGGGCCGCAGTATTGCCGGGAGCCCGGAGAGTCGCTCACCGGACCACCTCAGCCGATTCTCCGGGCCGTAGTAACGCCGGGAGCCCGGAGAGTCGCTCAGCGGACCACCTCAGCCGATTCTCCGGGCCGTAGTAACGCCGGTAGCCCGGAGAGTCGCTCAGCGGACCACCTCAGCCGATCCTCCGGGCCGCAGTATTGCCGGGAGCCTGGAGAATCGCTCAGCGGACCACCTCAGCCGATTCTCCGGGCCGCAGAATTGCCGGGAGCCCGGACAGTAGCTCACCGGACCACCTCAGCCGATTCTCTGGCCCGCAGTAACGCCGGGAGCCCGGAGAATCACTCAGCGGACCACCTCAGCCGATTCTCCGGGCCGCAGTGTTGCCGGGAGCCCGGAGAGTCGCTCAGCGGACCACCTCAGCCGATTCTCCGGGCCGCAGTATTGCCGGGAGCCCGGAGAGTCGCTCAGCGGACCACCTCAGCCGATTCTCCGGGCCGCAGTATTGCCGGGAGCCCGGAGAGTCGCTCAACGGAGCACCTCAGCCGATTCTCCGGACCGCAGTATTGCCGGGAGCCCGGAGAGTCGCTCACCGGACCACCTCAGCCGATTCTCTGGGCCGTAGTATTGCCGGGAGCCCGGAGAGTCGCTCACCGGACCACCTCAGCCGATTCTCCGGGCCGCAGTATTGCTGGGAGCCCGGAGAGTCGCTCACCGGACCTCCTCAGCCGATTCTCCGGGCCGCAGTATTGCCGGGAGCACGGAGAAGCGCTCAGCGGACCACCTCAGCCGATTCTCTGGGCCGCAGTATTGCCGGGAGACGGAGAATCACTCAGCGGACCACCTCAGCCGATTCTCCGGGCCGCAGTATTGCCGGGAGACGGAGAATCACTCAGCGGACCACCTCAGCCGATTCTCCGGGCCGCAGTATTGCCGGGAGGCCGGAGAGTCGCTCAGCGCACCACCTCAGCCGATTCTCCGGGCCGCAGTAACGCCGGGAGACGGAGAGTCGCTCAGCGGACCACCTCAGCCGATTTTCCGGGCCGCAGTAACGTCGGGAGCCCGGCGAGTCGCTCACCGGACCACCTCAGCCGATTCTCTGGGCCGCAGTATTACCGGGAGACGGAGAGTCGCTCACCGGACCACCTCAGCCGATTCTCCGGGCCGCAGTATTGCCAGGAGACGGAGAATCGCTCAACGGACCAACTCAGCCGATTCTCCGGGCCGCAGTATTGCCGGGAAACGGAGAATCACTCAGCGGACCACCTCAGCCGATTCTCCGGGCCGCAGTATTGCCGGGAGACGGAGAATCGCTCTGCGGACCACCTCAGCCGATTCTCCGGGCCGCAGTATTGCCGGGAGACGGAGAATCGCTCAGCGGACCACCTCAGCCGATTCTCCGGGCCACAGTAACGCCGGGAGACGGAGAATCACTCAGCGGACCACCTCAGCCGATTCTCCGGGCCGCAGTATTGCCGGGAGCCCGGAGGGTCGCTCAGCGGACCACCTCAGCCAATTCTCTGGGCCCAGTATTGCCGGGAGACGTAGAATCGCTCAGCGGACCACCTCAGCCGATTCTCCGGGCCGCAGTATTGCCGGGAGCCCGGAGAGTCGCTCACCGGACCACCTCAGCTGATTCTCCGGGCCGCAGTATTGCCGGGAGCCCGGAGAGTCGCTCAGCGGACCACCTCAGCCGATTCTCCGGGCCGTAGTAACGCCGGGAGCCCGGAGAGTCGCTCAGCGGACCACCTCAGCCGATCCTCCGGGCCGCAGTATTGCCGGGAGCCTGGAGAATCGCTCAGCGGACCACCTCAGCCGATTCTCCGGGCCACAGAATTGCCGGGAGCCCGGAGAGTAGCTCACCGGACCACCTCAGCCGATTCTCTGGCCCGCAGTAACGCCGGGAGGCCGGAGAGTCGCTCAGCGGACAACCTCAGCCGATTCTCCGGGCCGCAGTATTGCCGGGAGCCCGGAGAGTCGCTCAACGGACCACCTCAGCCGATTCTCCGGACCGCAGTATTGCCGGGAGCCCGGAGAGTCGCTCACCGGACCACCTCAGCCGATTCTCTGGGCCGTAGTATTGCCGGGAGCCCGGAGAGTCGCTCACCGGACCACCTCAGCCGATTCTCCGGGCCGCAGTATTGCTGGGAGCCCGGAGAGTCGCTCACCGGACCACCTCAGCCGATTCTCTGGGCCGCAGTATTGCCGGGAGACGGAGAATCACTCAGCGGACCACCTCAGCCGATTCTCCGGGCCGCAGTATTGTCGGGAGACGGAGAATCACTCAGCGGACCACCTCAGCCGATTCTCCGGGCCGCAGTATTGCCGGGAGCTCGGAGAGTCGCTCAGCGGACCACCTCAGCCGATTCTCCGGGCTGCAGTATTGCCGGGAGACGGAGAATCGCTCAGCGGACCACCTCAGCCGATTCTCCGGGCCGCAGTATTGCCGGGAGACGGAGAATCACTCAGCGGACCACGTCAGCCGATTCTCCGGGCCGCAGTATTGCCGGGAGACGGAGAATCGCTCAGCGGACAACCTCAGCCGATTCTCCGGGCCGCAGTAACGCCGGGAGCCCGGAGAGTCGCTCAGCGGACCACCTCAGCCGATTCTCCGGGCCACAGTATTGCCGGGAGCCCGGAGAGTCGCTCAGCGGACCACCTCAGCCGATTCTCCGGGCCATAGTAACGCCGGGAGCCCGGAGAGTCGCTCACCGGACCACCTCAGCCGATTCTCCGGGCCGCAGTAACGTCGGGAGCCCGGCGAGTCGCTCACCGGACGACCTCAGCCGATTCTCTGGGCCGCAGTATTACCGGGAGACGGAGAGTCGCTCACCGGACCACCTCAGCCGATTCTCCGGGCCGCAGTATTGCCGGGAGACGGAGAATCGCTCAACGGACCAACTCAGCCGATTCTCCGGGCCGCAGTATTGCCGGGAAACGGAGAATCACTCAGCGGACCACCTCAGCCGATTCTCCAGGACGCAGTATTGCCGGGAGACGGAGAATCGCTCAGCGGACCACCTCAGCCGATTCTCCGGGCCGCAGTATTGCCGGGAGACGGAGAATCGCTCAGCGGACCACCTCAGCCGATTCTCCGGGCCGCAGTAACGCCGGGAGACGGAGAATCACTCAGCGGACCACCTCAGCCGATTCTCCGGGCCGCAGTATTGCCGGGAGCCCGGAGGGTCGCTCAGCGGACCACCTCAGCCAATTCTCTGGGCCCAGTATTGCCGGGAGACGTAGAATCGCTCAGCGGACCACCTCAGCCGATTCTCCGGGCCGCAGTATTGCCGGGAGCCCGGAGAGTCGCTCACCGGACCACCTCAGCCGATTCTCCGGGCCGTAGTAACGCCGGGAGCCCGGAGAGTCGCTCAGCGGACCACCTCAGCCGATTCTCCGGGCCGTAGTAACGCCGGGAGCCCGGAGAGTCGCTCAGCGGACCACCTCAGCCGATCCTCCGGGCCGCAGTATTGCCGGGAGCCTGGAGAATCGCTCAGCGGACCACCTCAGCCGATTCTCCGGGCCACAGAATTGCCGGGAGCCCGGAGAGTAGCTCACCGGACCTCCTCAGCCGATTCTCTGGCCCGCAGTAACGCCGGGAGGCCGGAGAGTCGCTCAGCGGACAACCTCAGCCGATTCTCCGGGCCGCAGTATTGCCGGGAGCCCGGAGAGTCGCTCAACGGACCACCTCAGCCGATTCTCCGGACCGCAGTATTGCCGGGAGCCCGGAGAGTCGCTCACCGGACCACCTCAGCCGATTCTCTGGGCCGTAGTATTGCCGGGAGCCTGGAGAATCGCTCAGCGGACCACCTCAGCCGATTCTCCGGGCCGCAGAATTTCCGGGAGCCCGGAGAGTAGCTCACCGGACCACCTCAGCCGATTCTCTGGCCCGCAGTAACGCCGGGAGCCCGGAGAGTCGCTCAGCGGACCACCTCAGCCGATCCTCCGGGCCGCAGTATTGCCGGGAGCCTGGAGAATCGCTCAGCGGACCACCTCAGCCGATTCTCCGGGCCGCAGAATTTCCGGGAGCCCGGAGAGTAGCTCACCGGACCACCTCAGCCGATTCTCTGGCCCGCAGTAACGCCGGGAGCCCAGAGAGTCGCTCAGCGGACCACCTCAGCCGATTCTCCGGGCCGCAGTATTGCTGGGAGCCCGGACAGTAGCTCACCGGACCACCTCAGCCGATTCTCCGGGTCGCAGTAACGCCGGGAGCCCGGAAAGTCGCTCACCGGACCACCTCAGCCGATTCTCCGGGCCGCAGTATTGCTGGGAGCCCGGAGAGTCGCTCACCGGACCACCTCAGCCGATTCTCCGGGCCGCAGTATTGCTGGGAGCCCGGAGAGTCGCTCGGCAGACCACCTCAGCCGATTCTCCGGGCCGCAGTATTGCCGGGAGACGGAGAATCACTCAGCGGACCACCTCAGCCGATTCTCCGGGCCGCAGTATTGCCGGGAGACGGAGAATCACTCAGCGGACCACCTCAGCCGATTCTCTGGGCCGCAGTATTGCCGGGAGACGGAGAATCACTCAGCGGACCACCTCAGCCGATTCTCCGGGCCGCAGTATTGCCGGGAGACGGAGAATCACTCAGCGGACCACCTCAGCCGATTCTCCGGGCCGCAGTATTGCCGGGAGACGGAGAATCACTCAGCGGACCACCTCAGCCGATTCTCCGGGCCGCAGTATTGCCGGGAGACGGAGAATCACTCAGCGGACCACCTCAGCCGATTCTCCGGGCCGCAGTATTGCCGGGAGACGGAGAATCACTCAGCGGACCACCTCAGCCGATTCTCCGGGCCGCAGTATTGCCGGGAGACGGAGTATCACTCAGCGGACCACCTCAGCCGATTCTCCGGGCCGCAGTATTGCCGGGAGCCCGGAGAGTCGCTCAGCGGACCTCCTCAGCCGATTCTCCGGGCCGCAGTAACGCCGGGAGACGGAGAGTCGCCCAGCGGACCACCTCAGCCGATTCTCCGGGCCGCAGTAACGTCGGGAGCCCGGCGAGTCGCTCACCGGACCACCTCAGCCGATTCTCTGGGCCGCAGTATTACCGGGAGACGGAGAGTCGCTCACCGGACCACCTCAGCCGATTCTCCGGGCCGCAGTATTGCCGGGAGACGGAGAATCGCTCAACGGACCAACTCAGCCGATTCTCCGGGCCGCAGTATTGCCGGGAAATGGAGAATCACTCAGCGGACCACCTCAGCCGATTCTCCGGGCCGCAGTACTGCCGGGAGACGGAGAATCGCTCAGCGGACCACCTCAGCCGATTCTCCGGGCCGCAGTATTGCCGGGAGACGGAGAATCGCTCAGCGGACCACCTCAGCCGATTCTCCGGGCCGCAGTAACGCCGGGAGACGGAGAATCACTCAGCGGACCACCTCAGCCGATTCTCCGGGCCGCAGTATTGCCGGGAGCCCGGAGGGTCGCTCAGCGGACCACCTCAGCCAATTCTCTGGGCCCAGTATTGCCGGGAGACGTAGAATCGCTCAGCGGACCACCTCAGCCGATTCTCCGGGCCGCAGTATTGCCGGGAGCCCGGAGAGTCGCTCACCGGACCACCTCAGCCGATTCTCCGGGCCGTAGTAACGCCGGGAGCCCGGAGAGTCGCTCAGCGGACCCCCTCAGCCGATTCTCCGGGCCGTAGTAACGCCGGGAGCCCGGAGAGTCGCTCAGCGGACCACCTCAGCCGATCCTCCGGGCCACAGTATTGCCGGGAGCCTGGAGAATCGCTCAGCGGACCACCTCAGCCGATTCTCCGGGCCACAGAATTGCCGGGAGCCCGGAGAGTAGCTCACCGGACCTCCTCAGCCGATTCTCTGGCCCGCAGTAACGCCGGGAGGCCGGAGAGTCGCTCAGCGGACAACCTCAGCCGATTCTCCGGGCCGCAGTATTGCCGGGAGCCCGGAGAGTCGCTCAACGGACCACCTCAGCCGATTCTCCGGACCGCAGTATTGCCGGGAGCCCGGAGAGTCGCTCACCGGACCACCTCAGCCGATTCTCTGGGCCGTAGTATTGCCGGGAGCCCGGAGAGTCGCTCACCGGACCACCTCAGCCGATTCTCCGGGCCGCAGTATTGCTGGGAGCCCGGAGAGTCGCGCACCGGACCACCTCAGCCGATTCTCCGGGCCGCAGTATTGCTGGGAGCCCGGAGAGTCGCTCAGCAGACCACCTCAGCCGATTCTCTGGGCCGCAGTATTGCCGGGAGACGGAGAATCACTCAGCGGACCACCTCAGCCGATTCTCCGGGCCGTAGTAACGCCGGGAGCCCGGAGAGTCGCTCACCGGACCACCTCAGCCGAATCTCCGGGCCGCAGTATTGCCGGGAGACGGAGAATCGCTCAATGGACCAACTCAGCCGATTCTCCGGGCCGCAGTATTGCCGGGAAACGGAGAATCACTCGGCGGACCACCTCAGCCGATTCTCCAGGCCGCAGTATTGCCGGGAGACGGAGAATCGCTCAGCGGACCACCTCAGCCGATTCTCCGGGCCGCAGTATTGCCGGGAGACGGAGAATCGCTCAGCGGACCACCTCAGCCGATTCTCCGGGCCGCAGTAACGCCGGGAGACAGAGAATCGCTCAGCGGACCACCTCAGCCGATTCTCCGGGCCGCAGTATTGCCGGGAGCCCGGAGGGTCGCTCAGCGGACCACCTCAGCCAATTCTCCGGGCCCAGTATTGCCGGGAGACGGAGAATCGCTCAGCGGACCACCTCAGCCGATTCTCCGGGCCGCAGTATTGCCGGGAGCCCGGAGAGTCGCTCACCGGACCACCTCAGCCGATTCTCCGGGCCGTAGTAACGCCGGGAGCCCGGAGAGTCGCTCAGCGGACCACCTCAGCCGATTCTCCGGGCCGTAGTAACGCCGGTAGCCCGGAGAGTCGCTCAGCGGACCACCTCAGCCGATCCTCCGGGCCGCAGTATTGCCGGGAGCCTGGAGAATCGCTCAGCGGACCACCTCAGCCGATTCTCCGGGCCGCAGAATTGCCGGGAGCCCGGACAGTAGCTCACCGGACCACCTCAGCCGATTCTCTGGCCCGCAGTAACGCCGGGAGCCCGGAGAATCACTCAGCGGACCACCTCAGCCGATTCTCCGGGCCGCAGTGTTGCCGGGAGCCCGGAGAGTCGCTCAGCGGACCACCTCAGCCGATTCTCCGGGCCGCAGTATTGCCGGGAGCCCGGAGAGTCGCTCAGCGGACCACCTCAGCCGATTCTCCGGGCCGCAGTATTGCCGGGAGCCCGGAGAGTCGCTCAACGGAGCACCTCAGCCGATTCTCCGGACCGCAGTATTGCCGGGAGCCCGGAGAGTCGCTCACCGGACCACCTCAGCCGATTCTCTGGGCCGTAGTATTGCCGGGAGCCCGGAGAGTCGCTCACCGGACCACCTCAGCCGATTCTCCGGGCCGCAGTATTGCTGGGAGCCCGGAGAGTCGCTCACCGGACCTCCTCAGCCGATTCTCCGGGCCGCAGTATTGCCGGGAGCACGGAGAAGCGCTCAGCGGACCACCTCAGCCGATTCTCTGGGCCGCAGTATTGCCGGGAGACGGAGAATCACTCAGCGGACCACCTCAGCCGATTCTCCGGGCCGCAGTATTGCCGGGAGACGGAGAATCACTCAGCGGACCACCTCAGCCGATTCTCCGGGCCGCAGTATTGCCGGGAGGCCGGAGAGTCGCTCAGCGCACCACCTCAGCCGATTCTCCGGGCCGCAGTAACGCCGGGAGACGGAGAGTCGCTCAGCGGACCACCTCAGCCGATTTTCCGGGCCGCAGTAACGTCGGGAGCCCGGCGAGTCGCTCACCGGACCACCTCAGCCGATTCTCTGGGCCGCAGTATTACCGGGAGACGGAGAGTCGCTCACCGGACCACCTCAGCCGATTCTCCGGGCCGCAGTATTGCCAGGAGACGGAGAATCGCTCAACGGACCAACTCAGCCGATTCTCCGGGCCGCAGTATTGCCGGGAAACGGAGAATCACTCAGCGGACCACCTCAGCCGATTCTCCGGGCCGCAGTATTGCCGGGAGACGGAGAATCGCTCTGCGGACCACCTCAGCCGATTCTCCGGGCCGCAGTATTGCCGGGAGACGGAGAATCGCTCAGCGGACCACCTCAGCCGATTCTCCGGGCCACAGTAACGCCGGGAGACGGAGAATCACTCAGCGGACCACCTCAGCCGATTCTCCGGGCCGCAGTATTGCCGGGAGCCCGGAGGGTCGCTCAGCGGACCACCTCAGCCAATTCTCTGGGCCCAGTATTGCCGGGAGACGTAGAATCGCTCAGCGGACCACCTCAGCCGATTCTCCGGGCCGCAGTATTGCCGGGAGCCCGGAGAGTCGCTCACCGGACCACCTCAGCTGATTCTCCGGGCCGCAGTATTGCCGGGAGCCCGGAGAGTCGCTCAGCGGACCACCTCAGCCGATTCTCCGGGCCGTAGTAACGCCGGGAGCCCGGAGAGTCGCTCAGCGGACCACCTCAGCCGATCCTCCGGGCCGCAGTATTGCCGGGAGCCTGGAGAATCGCTCAGCGGACCACCTCAGCCGATTCTCCGGGCCACAGAATTGCCGGGAGCCCGGAGAGTAGCTCACCGGACCACCTCAGCCGATTCTCTGGCCCGCAGTAACGCCGGGAGGCCGGAGAGTCGCTCAGCGGACAACCTCAGCCGATTCTCCGGGCCGCAGTATTGCCGGGAGCCCGGAGAGTCGCTCAACGGACCACCTCAGCCGATTCTCCGGACCGCAGTATTGCCGGGAGCCCGGAGAGTCGCTCACCGGACCACCTCAGCCGATTCTCTGGGCCGTAGTATTGCCGGGAGCCCGGAGAGTCGCTCACCGGACCACCTCAGCCGATTCTCCGGGCCGCAGTATTGCTGGGAGCCCGGAGAGTCGCTCACCGGACCACCTCAGCCGATTCTCTGGGCCGCAGTATTGCCGGGAGACGGAGAATCACTCAGCGGACCACCTCAGCCGATTCTCCGGGCCGCAGTATTGTCGGGAGACGGAGAATCACTCAGCGGACCACCTCAGCCGATTCTCCGGGCCGCAGTATTGCCGGGAGCTCGGAGAGTCGCTCAGCGGACCACCTCAGCCGATTCTCCGGGCTGCAGTATTGCCGGGAGACGGAGAATCGCTCAGCGGACCACCTCAGCCGATTCTCCGGGCCGCAGTATTGCCGGGAGACGGAGAATCACTCAGCGGACCACGTCAGCCGATTCTCCGGGCCGCAGTATTGCCGGGAGACGGAGAATCGCTCAGCGGACAACCTCAGCCGATTCTCCGGGCCGCAGTAACGCCGGGAGCCCGGAGAGTCGCTCAGCGGACCACCTCAGCCGATTCTCCGGGCCACAGTATTGCCGGGAGCCCGGAGAGTCGCTCAGCGGACCACCTCAGCCGATTCTCCGGGCCATAGTAACGCCGGGAGCCCGGAGAGTCGCTCACCGGACCACCTCAGCCGATTCTCCGGGCCGCAGTAACGTCGGGAGCCCGGCGAGTCGCTCACCGGACGACCTCAGCCGATTCTCTGGGCCGCAGTATTACCGGGAGACGGAGAGTCGCTCACCGGACCACCTCAGCCGATTCTCCGGGCCGCAGTATTGCCGGGAGACGGAGAATCGCTCAACGGACCAACTCAGCCGATTCTCCGGGCCGCAGTATTGCCGGGAAACGGAGAATCACTCAGCGGACCACCTCAGCCGATTCTCCAGGACGCAGTATTGCCGGGAGACGGAGAATCGCTCAGCGGACCACCTCAGCCGATTCTCCGGGCCGCAGTATTGCCGGGAGACGGAGAATCGCTCAGCGGACCACCTCAGCCGATTCTCCGGGCCGCAGTAACGCCGGGAGACGGAGAATCACTCAGCGGACCACCTCAGCCGATTCTCCGGGCCGCAGTATTGCCGGGAGCCCGGAGGGTCGCTCAGCGGACCACCTCAGCCAATTCTCTGGGCCCAGTATTGCCGGGAGACGTAGAATCGCTCAGCGGACCACCTCAGCCGATTCTCCGGGCCGCAGTATTGCCGGGAGCCCGGAGAGTCGCTCACCGGACCACCTCAGCCGATTCTCCGGGCCGTAGTAACGCCGGGAGCCCGGAGAGTCGCTCAGCGGACCACCTCAGCCGATTCTCCGGGCCGTAGTAACGCCGGGAGCCCGGAGAGTCGCTCAGCGGACCACCTCAGCCGATCCTCCGGGCCGCAGTATTGCCGGGAGCCTGGAGAATCGCTCAGCGGACCACCTCAGCCGATTCTCCGGGCCACAGAATTGCCGGGAGCCCGGAGAGTAGCTCACCGGACCTCCTCAGCCGATTCTCTGGCCCGCAGTAACGCCGGGAGGCCGGAGAGTCGCTCAGCGGACAACCTCAGCCGATTCTCCGGGCCGCAGTATTGCCGGGAGCCCGGAGAGTCGCTCAACGGACCACCTCAGCCGATTCTCCGGACCGCAGTATTGCCGGGAGCCCGGAGAGTCGCTCACCGGACCACCTCAGCCGATTCTCTGGGCCGTAGTATTGCCGGGAGCCTGGAGAATCGCTCAGCGGACCACCTCAGCCGATTCTCCGGGCCGCAGAATTTCCGGGAGCCCGGAGAGTAGCTCACCGGACCACCTCAGCCGATTCTCTGGCCCGCAGTAACGCCGGGAGCCCGGAGAGTCGCTCAGCGGACCACCTCAGCCGATCCTCCGGGCCGCAGTATTGCCGGGAGCCTGGAGAATCGCTCAGCGGACCACCTCAGCCGATTCTCCGGGCCGCAGAATTTCCGGGAGCCCGGAGAGTAGCTCACCGGACCACCTCAGCCGATTCTCTGGCCCGCAGTAACGCCGGGAGCCCAGAGAGTCGCTCAGCGGACCACCTCAGCCGATTCTCCGGGCCGCAGTATTGCTGGGAGCCCGGACAGTAGCTCACCGGACCACCTCAGCCGATTCTCCGGGTCGCAGTAACGCCGGGAGCCCGGAAAGTCGCTCACCGGACCACCTCAGCCGATTCTCCGGGCCGCAGTATTGCTGGGAGCCCGGAGAGTCGCTCACCGGACCACCTCAGCCGATTCTCCGGGCCGCAGTATTGCTGGGAGCCCGGAGAGTCGCTCGGCAGACCACCTCAGCCGATTCTCCGGGCCGCAGTATTGCCGGGAGACGGAGAATCACTCAGCGGACCACCTCAGCCGATTCTCCGGGCCGCAGTATTGCCGGGAGACGGAGAATCACTCAGCGGACCACCTCAGCCGATTCTCTGGGCCGCAGTATTGCCGGGAGACGGAGAATCACTCAGCGGACCACCTCAGCCGATTCTCCGGGCCGCAGTATTGCCGGGAGACGGAGAATCACTCAGCGGACCACCTCAGCCGATTCTCCGGGCCGCAGTATTGCCGGGAGACGGAGAATCACTCAGCGGACCACCTCAGCCGATTCTCCGGGCCGCAGTATTGCCGGGAGACGGAGAATCACTCAGCGGACCACCTCAGCCGATTCTCCGGGCCGCAGTATTGCCGGGAGACGGAGAATCACTCAGCGGACCACCTCAGCCGATTCTCCGGGCCGCAGTATTGCCGGGAGACGGAGTATCACTCAGCGGACCACCTCAGCCGATTCTCCGGGCCGCAGTATTGCCGGGAGCCCGGAGAGTCGCTCAGCGGACCTCCTCAGCCGATTCTCCGGGCCGCAGTAACGCCGGGAGACGGAGAGTCGCCCAGCGGACCACCTCAGCCGATTCTCCGGGCCGCAGTAACGTCGGGAGCCCGGCGAGTCGCTCAGCGGACCACCTCAGCCGATTCTCTGGGCCGCAGTATTACCGGGAGACGGAGAGTCGCTCACCGGACCACCTCAGCCGATTCTCCGGGCCGCAGTATTGCCGGGAGACGGAGAATCGCTCAACGGACCAACTCAGCCGATTCTCCGGGCCGCAGTATTGCCGGGAAATGGAGAATCACTCAGCGGACCACCTCAGCCGATTCTCCGGGCCGCAGTACTGCCGGGAGACGGAGAATCGCTCAGCGGACCACCTCAGCCGATTCTCCGGGCCGCAGTATTGCCGGGAGACGGAGAATCGCTCAGCGGACCACCTCAGCCGATTCTCCGGGCCGCAGTAACGCCGGGAGACGGAGAATCACTCAGCGGACCACCTCAGCCGATTCTCCGGGCCGCAGTATTGCCGGGAGCCCGGAGGGTCGCTCAGCGGACCACCTCAGCCAATTCTCTGGGCCCAGTATTGCCGGGAGACGTAGAATCGCTCAGCGGACCACCTCAGCCGATTCTCCGGGCCGCAGTATTGCCGGGAGCCCGGAGAGTCGCTCACCGGACCACCTCAGCCGATTCTCCGGGCCGTAGTAACGCCGGGAGCCCGGAGAGTCGCTCAGCGGACCCCCTCAGCCGATTCTCCGGGCCGTAGTAACGCCGGGAGCCCGGAGAGTCGCTCAGCGGACCACCTCAGCCGATCCTCCGGGCCACAGTATTGCCGGGAGCCTGGAGAATCGCTCAGCGGACCACCTCAGCCGATTCTCCGGGCCACAGAATTGCCGGGAGCCCGGAGAGTAGCTCACCGGACCTCCTCAGCCGATTCTCTGGCCCGCAGTAACGCCGGGAGGCCGGAGAGTCGCTCAGCGGACAACCTCAGCCGATTCTCCGGGCCGCAGTATTGCCGGGAGCCCGGAGAGTCGCTCAACGGACCACCTCAGCCGATTCTCCGGACCGCAGTATTGCCGGGAGCCCGGAGAGTCGCTCACCGGACCACCTCAGCCGATTCTCTGGGCCGTAGTATTGCCGGGAGCCCGGAGAGTCGCTCACCGGACCACCTCAGCCGATTCTCCGGGCCGCAGTATTGCTGGGAGCCCGGAGAGTCGCGCACCGGACCACCTCAGCCGATTCTCCGGGCCGCAGTATTGCTGGGAGCCCGGAGAGTCGCTCAGCAGACCACCTCAGCCGATTCTCTGGGCCGCAGTATTGCCGGGAGACGGAGAATCACTCAGCGGACCACCTCAGCCGATTCTCCGGGCCGCAGTATTGCCGGGAGACGGAGAATCACTCAGCGGACCACATCAGCCGATTCTCCGGGCCGCAGTATTGCCGGGAGCTCGGAGAGTCGCTCAGCGGACCACCTCAGCCGATTCTCCGGGCTGCAGTATTGCCGGGAGACGGAGAATCACTCAGCGGACCACGTCAGCCGATTCTCCGGGCCGCAGTATTGCCGGGAGACGGAGAATCGCTCAGCGGACGACCTCAGCCGATTCTCCGGGCCGCAGTAACGCCGGGAGCCCGGAGAGTCGCTCAACGGACCACCTCAGCCGATTCTCCGGGCCACAGTATTGCCGGGAGCCCGGAGAGTCGCTCAGCGGACCACCTCAGCCGATTCTCCGGGCCATAGTAACGCCGGGAGCCCGGAGAGTCGCTCACCGGACCACCTCAGCCGATTCTCCGGGCCGCAGTATTGCCGGGAGCCCGCCGAGTCGCTCAGCGGACCACCTCAGCCGATTCTCCGGGCCGCAGTATTGCCGGGAGCCCGGAGAGTCGCTCAGCGGACCACCTCAGCCGATTCTCCGGGCCGCAGTAACGTCGGGAGCCCGGCGAGTCGCTCACCGGACGACCTCAGCCGATTCTCTGGGCCGCAGTATTACCGGGAGACGGAGAGTCGCTCACCGGACCACCTCAGCCGATTCTCCGGGCCGCAGTATTGCCGGGAGACGGAGAATCGCTCAACGGACCAACTCAGCCGATTCTCCGGGCCGCAGTATTGCCGGGAAACGGAGAATCACTCAGCGGACCACCTCAGCCGATTCTCCAGGACGCAGTATTGCCGGGAGACGGAGAATCGCTCAGCGGACTACCTCAGCCGATTCTCCGGGCCGCAGTAACGCCGGGAGACGGAGAATCACTCAGCGGACCACCTCAGCCGATTCTCCGGGCCGCAGTATTGCCGGGAGCCCGGAGGGTCGCTCAGCGGACCACCTCAGCCAATTCTCCGGGCCCAGTATTGCCGGGAGACGGAGAATCGCTCAGCGGACCACCTCAGCCGATTCTCCGGGCCGTAGTAACGCCGGGAGCCCGGAGAGTCGTTCAACGGACCACCTCAGCCGATTCTCCGGGCCGCAGAATTTCCGGGAGCCTGGAGAATCGCTCAGCGGACCACCTCAGCCGATTCTCTGGGCCGTAGTATTGCCGGGAGACGGAGAGTCGCTCAGCGGACCACCTCAGCCGATTCTCCGGGTCGCAGTATTGCCGGGAGCCCGGAGAGTCGCTCAACGGACCACCTCAGCCGATTCTCCGGGCCGCAGTATTGCCGGGAGCCCGGAGAGTCGCTCAACGGACCACCTCAGCCGATTCTCCGGGCCGCAGTATTGCCGGGAGCCCGGAGAGTCGCTCACCGGACCATCTCAGCCGATTCTCCGGGCCGCAGTATTGCTGGGAGCCCGGAGAGTCGCTCACCGGACCACCTCAGCCGATTCTCCGGGCCGCAGTATTGCTGGGAGCCCGGAGAGTCGCTCAGCAGACCACCTCAGCCGATTCTCCGGGCCGCAGTATTGCCGGGAGCACGGAGAAGCGCTCAGCGGACCACCTCAGCCGATTCTCTGGGCCGCAGTATTGCCGGGAGACGGAGAATCACTCAGCGGACCACCTTACCGATTCTCTGGGCCGCAGTATTGCCGGGAGACGGAGAATCACTCAGCGGACCACCTCAGCCGATTCTCCGGGCCGCAGTATTGCCGTGAGCTCGGAGAGTCGCTCAGCGGACCACCTCAGCCGATTCTCCGGGCCGCAGTATTGCCGGGAGACGGAGAATCGCTCAGCGGACCACCTCAGCCGATTCTCCGGGCCGCAGTATTGCCGGGAGCCCGGAGAGTCGCTCAGCGGACCACCTCAGCCGATTCTCCGGGCCGCAGTAACGCCGGGAGACGGAGAGTCGCTCAGCGGACCACCTCAGCCGATTCTCCGGGCCGCAGTAACGTCGGGAGCCCGGCGAGTCGCTCACCGGACCTCCTCAGCCGATTCTCTGGGCCGCAGTATTACCGGGAGACGGAGAGTCGCTCACCGGACCACCTCAGCCGATTCTCCGGGCCGCAGTATTGCCGGGAGACGGAGAATCGCTCAACGGACCAACTCAGCCGATTCTCCGGGCCGCAGTATTGCCGGGAAACGGAGAATCACTCAGCGGACCACCTCAGCCGATTCTCCGGGCCGCAGTATTGCCGGGAGACGGAGAATCGCTCAGCGGACCACCTCAGCCGATTCTCCGGGCCGCAGTATTGCCGGGAGCCCGGAGAATCGCTCAGCGGACCACCTCAGCCGATTCTCCGGGCCGCGCGCCGCCTTTCACGACCACGCCGTTTCGTTTGTTCGGAGAATTGTGAACTGCCGTTGGACCGGTGTCGCGCGTCTTTCCGTCGTGAACAGCGATTCTCCGAACCGGCGCGGGCTCGGAGAATCCCGCCCTATATATTCCAAGTGAGAAGGCAAATCCACAAAACCATCTGGACAGGAAATCTATTGATTGCAGGTTGAGAGTGATAGTTACCCCCAAATCAATCTGATTCTGTTCCCATTAGCCCCAGCGTTAATCTACTTTTGAAACAATTCAGCTGCAGGAAGGAAGTTGGTTTTTGGTTTCTGCACAGATTGGGTCCAGTTTTGTCTTCAAACCCAGAGCTGAAATTTTAACCTGAAAGAGAGAGGGGCCACTGTCATCCGCACTCTGGGGCAGACCGGGGTCCGCATTCCGGGTCGGTCCGGGGTCCGCACTCCGGGTCCGACCGGGGTCCGCACTCTGGGTCAGACCGGGGTCCGCACTCCCGGTCAGAACGGGTCCGCACTCCGGGTCCGACCGGGGTCCGCACTCCGGGTCGGTCCGGGGTCCGCACTCCGGGTCGGTCCGGGGTCCGCACTCCGGGTCGGTCCGGGGTCCGCACTCCGGGTCCGACCGGGGTCCGCACTCCGGGTCCGACCGGGGTCCGCACTCCGGGTCGGTCCGGGGTCCGCACTCCGGGTCGGTCCGGGGTCCGCACTCCGGGTCGGTCCGGGGTCCGCACTCCGGGTCCGACCGGGGTCCGCACTCCAGGTCGGACCGGGGTCCGCACTCCGGGTCGGTCCGGGGTCCGCACTCCGGGTCGGTCCGGGGTCCGCACTCCGGGTCGGTCCGGGGTCCGCACTCCGGGTCCGACCGGGGTCCGCACTCCGGGTCCGACCGGGGTCCGCACTCCGGGTCCGACCGGGGTCCGCACTCCGGGTCGGTCCGGGGTCCGCACTCCGGGTCGGTCCGGGGTCCGCACTCCGGGTCGGTCCGGGGTCCGCACTCCGGGTCCGACCGGGGTCCGCACTCCAGGTCGGACCGGGGTCCGCACTCCGGGTCGGTCCGGGGTCCGCACTCCGGGTCGGTCCGGGGTCCGCACTCCAGGTCCGACCGGGGTCCGCACTCCGGGTCGGTCCGGGGTCCGCATTCCGGGTCGGACAGGGGTCCGCATTCCGGGTCGGTCCGGGGTCCGCACTCCGGGTCGGTCCGGGGTCCGCACTCCGGGTCGGTCCGGGGTCCGCACTCCCGAGTCACAGTAACTGCTGGCTGCCTGGCTGGATGAGTCCTCCTTGCTTCTGACCACCAGTGAGGCTACCAAACTGCCTGACTATTGGCTGAGAGTGTGCAGCCTGTTGTTATGTTGAGGGCTCGCCATTGTGAGCCACAATCTCCATGTCACTGCCTTGAGTGTTTGAGCCTGATTTATATCTCCCTGACGTCTACCCATCTTGTCTCCATGTTCGTACTCTGACTGTGGTTAAAATGGTTGCCATGTGAACAGCTACGTTTGAAAGTCAAGATTGTCTTTTGATTTTGTTTTAAACAAAAGGCACCACAGTGAAAGATGGTCAGTACACAAAATTGCACCTTTTTCTCCATGGGTGTCAACCATGAGAAATATATTAACTTGCGAAGAATCTCACGTCCATTGTATTTGGAAGTCCTTTGACCCCCAGTCTATTCTGTGAACAAAGGGTTAATAACTGGCACTAAAGGGAAACTGAGATGCTGACAGGCTTTCAAACAGACAGCTGTGGAAGAGTTAGTTAAACTCGGAGTTACAAATGCTGCAATAGAAATTGAACCCTGTCTAGCCCTCTCAGGAGGATGTGAAAGAGCCTAATGTGATTATTACAAAGAAGAGCTGGAGAGTTATCCTTGATGTAAAAACCGAAAATAGCAGCAGGTCTGGCACCACATGTGGAGAGAGAAAAAGAGTTAGCGTTTCGAGTCTGTAATGACTCTTCTACAGAGCGGGTTCTTCAGAACAGATTGGTCCCTGGTGTCCTGGCCCATATTTACTGATGCACAATCAATTACACTAAGACAAAGTGATTCCATAACTGAAGGCTTTAATCTGCTAGAACCTTTTCCCCAGCAGCTTTGATACAGAAAGTGAAGGCTGCTGGGACAGCACCATCTCTTATACCCCGCCTTCAGGGCGGAGCTATGCAATACAGCCAATGGGAGACTCCAGGGTCTAACCAATGGTCATCAGCCTCTCAGGTACCACAATACCTGGTACTGCCACATTCACTCCCTGTTAAAAAGAGCCCGGCGGGGGTGGTGGCCAGCGTTAATAATCGCCTCTAGCATGGTATGACCAGGTATGGAGGTACCGTGATGTCGAGGATATGTACAAAGTGTTCATAGTGCAGCAATCAGTCGATCGGGTGGCCTGGTCGTCCTTCTGGAGCGTCTGGGCTTTGGTGGTGATTCTAACGAGGGTCCCGGCGGTTGTGACTCCGGGAGCGTGGTGTCGTCCTCCCTGGCAGCTTTGTCACCCCTAGGCGGCGCTGTAGGGGCAAAGGATTGACAGGGAGGTGGGGCGCCTGTAGGGGGCGTCGGTGGGTGGTCGGGCCTGGGCAGGAGCGGCGGGAGTACTGACCCTCCAGTGAGGTGCTGTGGGGAAGGCGGGGGTGGGGGCAATGGCTCGGGTGCGCGTGGGGATCCGACGGGCGCCAGGTCCCGAAGGGAGACTGTATCTTGCCGGCCGTCAGGGAATGCCACGTAGGCGTACTGGGGGTTAGCGTGCAGCAGGTGGACCCTCTCGACCAACGGGTCTGACTTGTGCACCCGCACGTGCTTCCGAAGCAGGATGGGTCCGGGTATCGCTAGCCAGGTTAGGAGCGAGGTCCCGGAGGTGGACTTCCTGGGGAAAACAAGGAGACGTTTGTGGTGTTGGGTGCTCTGGTGCACAGATGAGCCAACACAGTTGTATGTGGTACAACTCTATTTTATTTTAACTCTTATATACAGTTCATTCTGGATACTCTGCACATGCTGTCTCCCTGAGTGTTTCGTGTAGCAGGTCTGTCCTTGTCCTCGTCTCCAGCTAATACTGTCCACCAGGTGTCGTGTTTGTGCTTTTATATGTTTCCTGTTTTTGTCTGTGATTGGTTGTGGTGTTGTGTGTTCTGATTTGTCTGTTGGTGTGTCTATCATGATGTGTGTGTTTGAATATCATGACAACGTTCATGAGGCGTCTGATTTGTGGTTGTACAGAGCAGCGACCGGATGGCGTGGAGGGCCATCGGGAGGACCTCTTGCCAGCGGGAGACCGGGAGATTCCTGGACCGTAGGGCCAGTAGAACGGTCTTCCAGACCGTTCCGTTCTTCCTCTCTACCTGCCCGTTTCCCCGGGGGTTGTAACTGGTCGTCCTGCTCGAGGCAATGCCCTTACTGAGCAGGAATTGACGTAGTTCGTCGCTCTTAAAGGAGGCCCCCCTATCACTGTGTATGTAGGCGGGGAAACTGAACAGTGTAAAGATACTATGGAGGGCCTTGACGACAGTGGTTGTGGTCATGTCGGGGCAGGGGATGGCGAATGGGAACCGGGAGTACTCATCAATCACGTTCAGGAAGTACGTGTTGCGGTCGGTGGAGGGGAGGGGGCCTTTGAAGTCCATGCTGAGGCGTTCAAAAGGACGGGAAGCGTTTATCAGGTGCGCCCTCTCTGGGTGGTAGAAGTGCGGTTTGCACTGCGCGCAGATTTGGCAGTCCCTGGTGACTGTCCTGACCTCCTCGATGGAGTAGGGCAGGTTGCGGGTCTTGATGAAGTGGAAGAAACGAGTGACCCCCGGGTGGCAGAGGTCCTTGTGGAGGGCTCAGAGGCGGTCCACTTTTGCAGTGGCACAAGTGCCGCGGGACAGGGCATCAGGAGGCTCGTTCAGCTTCCCCGGACGGTACAAGATCTCGTAGTTGAAGGTGGAGAGTTCTATCCTCCACCACAAGATCTTGTTGTTTTTAATCTTGCCCCGCTGTGCATTATCGAACATGAAGGCAACCGACCGTTGGTCCGTGAGGAGAGTGAATCTCCTGCCGGCCAGGTAATGCCTCCAATGTCTCACAGCTTCAACTATGGCTTGTGCTTCTTTTTCGACCGAGGAGTGGCGAATTTCGGAAGCATGGAGGGTGCGGGAGAAGAAAGCCACGGGCCTGCCCGCTTGGTTGAGGGTGGCCGCCAGAGCTACGTCGGACGCATCGCTCTCGACCTGGAAGGGGAGGGACTCGTTGATAGCGCGCATCGTGGCCTTTGCAATGTCTGCTTTGATGCGACTGAAGGCCTGGCGGGCCTCCGTCGACAGGGGGAAGGCTGTGGACTGGATCAGGGGTCGGGCTTTGTCTGCGTAATTGGGGACCCACTGTGCATAATAGCTGAAGAACCCGAGGCAGCGCTTCAGGGCCTTGGGGCAGTGAGGGAGGGGGAACTCCATAAGGGGGCGCATGCGCTCAGGGTCGGGGCCTATGACTCCACTTCGCATTACGTAGCCTAGAATGGCTAGACGGTCGGTGCTAAACCCGCATTTATCCTTATTGTATGTCAGATTAAGGATTTTCGCGGTCTGGAGGAATTTGCGGAGGTTGGTGTCGTGGTCCTGCTGGTCATGGCCGCAGATGGTGACGTTATCCAGATACGGGAACGTTGCGCGTAAGCCGTACCGGTCAACCATTCGGTCCATCTCTCGCTGGAAGACCGAGACCCCATTAGTGACACCAAAGGGAACTCTTAAAAATTGATAGAGCCGCCCATCTGCTTCGAAGACAGTGTACCTGCGGTCACTAGTGCGGAGGGGTAGCTGGTGGTAGGCGGACCTGAGGTCCACCGTGGAGAAGACCTTGTATTGTGCGATCCTGTTTACCAGGTCGGCTATACGGGGAGAGGGTACGCATCCAGCTGCGTAAACCTGTTGATGGTCTGGCTGTAGTCTATGACCATCCTATGCTTCTCCCCAGTCTTTACCACCACTACTTGAGCTCTCCAGGAACTGTTGCTCGCTTCGACAACCCCTTCCCCCAGCAGCCTTTGGACCTCCGACCTGATGAAGGTCCGGTCCTGGGCATTGTACCGTCTGCTCCTGGTTTGCAATCCGGGGTGAGGTTCGCAAACAGGGAAGGCGGGTCGACCTTAAGGGTCGCGAGGCCGCAAACAGTAAGGGAGGTACAGGGCCGCCGAATTTAAAAGTCAGGCTTTGCAAATGGCACTGGAAATCCAGCCCCAGGAGTGTAGCCGCGCAGAGGTGCGGCAGGACGTACAGGCGGAAATTGTTGAATTTCCTACCTTGGACAGTGAGGTTTGCTAGGCAGAACCCCTGTATCGCCACCGAGTGTGACCCGGAGGCCAGGGAGATCCTTTGATTTACAGTGTAGGTTACAAGTGAACAGCGCCTCACCGTGTCGGGGTGAACAAATCTTTCCGTGCTCCCAGAGTCAATCAAGCAAGACGTCTCGTGGCCGTTGATGAAGACCGTCGTTGCAGCCGTTGCGAGTGTCCGGGGTCGACTTTGGTCCAGTGTCACCGAGGCCAGATGAAGCAGTTGCGAGTTCTGATCGGGCAGCGTGTAGTCGACCGAGCTGGGGGCCTGGAGCCCCATCCAAGATGGCGTCACCCATGGGTCGCACATGGTGTCCGGAGATGAAGAAGATGGCGGCGGCGATGGACAAAATGGTGGCGCCCACCCATCCAGCGTGGAGTCCGGGGGGCAAGATGGCCGCGCCCGTGGGTCGCACGTGGCGTTAGGATAGGGGGGTGGCGGTGAGCGCTGGGTGGTCAGGGCCTGAAGGGAGGGTTGCCGCAGCGGTCCATAGTCGCTGGAGACCGTGGCCACGGTGCGGGCCTGGCAGACCCCCACAAAGTGGCCCTTCTTGCCGCACCCTTTGCAGGCGGCGGTGCGGGCCGGGCAGCACGGGCAGGGATGATTCGCCTGCCCGCAGAAGAAACAGCGGGGCCCGGCGGCGTTAGCGGGCCGTCTCGCCGTGCAGGCTTGCGGGGTCAGGGGGAAGGTCTGAGGGGCTGCCGCTGCAGGGTGCCACGCAGCCCAGGGGGCCGCCGCGCGATCGGGTGCAAAGGACAGTGCATTTTTATAGGCAACGTCCATGGATCCTGCCAGGGCCCGTGCCTCTGTAAGTCCCAGAGTGTCCCTTTCTAGGATTCTTCGGCGGATATCGGGGGAGGTCATACCTGCAACAAAAGCACCCCTGATTAAAAGTTCCGTGTGCTTGCTCCCCGAAACTTGCGGGCAGACACAGTTTTGGCCCAGCACCAGTAGCGCCCGGTAGCAATCTTCCAACGTTTCCTCGGGGCTTTGCCGCCGAGTCGCAAGCAGGTGACGAGCGTAGACCTGGTTTACCGGGCGGATGTAATGTCCTTCTAGCAGTTCGATCGCGGCAGCATAGTTCTCCGCCTCCTCGATAAGGGGGTAGATCCCAGGGCTGACCCTGGAGCGCAGGAGATGCATCTTCTGTCCTTCCGTGGGGGTGCCTACGGCCGTGTCGAGGTAGCCCTTAAAGCACGCCAGCCAGTGTTTAAAAATAGCAGCAGAGTTATCCGCGTGGGGGCTGAGCTGGAGGCACTCCGGTTTGATGCGGAGATCCATCCTTCCAACTGAAGTTGTAGCAGATTAAATTGATGCGCAAACAATTACACTAAGACAAAGTGATTCCATAACTGAAGGCTTTAATCTGCTAGAACCTTTTCCCCAGCAGCTTCGATACAGAAAGTGAAGGCTGCTGGGACGGCACCATCTCTTATACCCTGCCTTCAGGGCGGAGCTACGCAATACAGCCAATGGTAGACTCCAGGGTCTAACCAATGGTCATCAGCCTCTCAGGTACCGCAATACCTGGTACTACCACATTTACCCTTCGATTAACATCACAAATACAGATGATCTGGTCATTATCACATGGCTTTTTGTGGGATCTTGCTGTGTGTAAAGCAGCTGCCACATTTTCTATGTTACTTCATTAGATGTGAAGTACTTTGGGAAACTATGTGAGGTGTCAGATTAAAGCGAGCTTAGTCCCCTTCTGGATGGGGTGTCTTGTCAGGTGAACTTAAAACCACCCGTGACACCATTCAAAAAGAGTAGGGGAGTTCTCTCATCGTCCCAGGCAATTTTTCTACCTCAACCAACATCAGTAATACATATGGTCGAATCTTTTACCTCATATCCATTGTGGGATCTTGCTGTGTGAAAATTGACAGCTACTTTTGCTGACAAAATAAGAGTGATTTGATTCCAAAAGGATTTCACTGGCAATGAAGCAATTTGGGAAGTCCTGGATGGGAAAGGTACTGAATAAATCCAGCTTGTTCACTCTGCATCCTTTTCCAATAGTGTGGATCCAGGTTGTTCAGTGTGGAGATTGGGGAGTGGGACACAACACAGACTGTTGAATTGAAGCTGATGTTGATGAATTTTCTTGCCAGGATTGATCCAGGATCTGCCAGTGATGACAATCATCAGGACCTTCTTAACAATCACCCTGGGGATGTGCGCCCACTGTTGGCTCCTAGTCCAGGTGTCCGGTTTTCAATCGCTGTTCTCTGCCTTTCCGTGTATGATGCTGTACAAAGCCATTTACTCCATTCCATACGTACACGTCAATATTTTTCAGGTAGGATTTGAGTCTGAGGAACTTGGTGCAGTCATGTTGGCGAGTGTCACCTCTCTTTAGCAGGGAGATCTGTTCCAACATTTGCAGCTTCTCTAACCTCTAATTGACTGATTGTACACTGTCGTATTGATGCTCCTCTAAACTTCATAATCTTGTGCACCACAAGCTGGAACAGCCCAGCCCACACAATCTAAATTCTCCAGATTCACCCCATCACCACATCTTAACTCATTCTTTCACCCCTCACTCCATCACCCTCACTCTGAACTCACTCCATCACCCCTCACTCCATCACCCACACTCTGAACTCACTCCATCACCCCTCACTCTGAACTCACTCCATCACCCCTCACTCTGAACTCACTCCATCACACCTCACTCTGAACTCACTCCATCATCCCTCAGTCTGAACTCACACCATCACCCCTCACTCTGAACTAATTCCATCACCCCTCACTCTGAACTCACTCCATCACACCTCACTCTGAACTCACTCCATCTTCCCTCAGTCTGAACTCACACCATCACCCCTCACTCTGAACTCACTCCATCACCCCTCATTCTGAACTCACTCCATCACCCCTCACTCTGAACTCACTCCATCACACCTCACTCTGAACTCACTCCATCATCCCTCAGTTTGAACTCACACCATCACCCCTCACTCTGAACTCACTCCATCACCCCTCACTTTGAAATCATTCCATCACCCCTCACTCCATCACCCCTCACTCTGAACTCACTCCATCACCCCTCACTCTGAACCCACTCCATCACCTCCCACTCTGAACTCACTCCATCACTCCTCACTCTGAACTCACTCCATCACCCCTCACTCTGAACTCACTCCATCACCCCTCACTCTGAACGCACTCCATCACCCCTCACTCTGAACTCACTCCATCACCCCTCACACTGAACTCACTCCATCACCACCCACTCTGAACTCACTCCATCACCCCTCACTCTGAACTCACTCCATCACCCCTCACTCTGAACTCACTCCATCACCCCTCACTCTGAACTCACTCCATCACCCCTCACTCTGAACTCACTCCATCACCCCTCACTCTGAAATCACTTCATCACACCTCATTCCATCATCCCTCACTCTGAACTCACTCCATCACCCCTCACTCTGAACTCACTCCATCACCCCTCATTCTGAACTCACTGCATCACACCTCACTCTGAACTCACTCCATCACCCCTCACTCTGAACTCATTCCATCACCCCTCACTCCATCACCCCTCACTCTGAACTCACTCCATCACCCCTCATTCTAAACTCACTCCACCACCTCCCACTCTTAACTCACTCCATCACCCCTCACTCTGAACTCACTCCATCACACCTCACTCTGAACTCACTCCATCACCCCTCACTCTGAACTCATTTCATCACCCCTCACTCCATCACCCCTCACTCTGAACTCACTCCATCACCCCTCACTCTGAACTGACTCCATCACCTCCCACTCTGTATTCACTCCATCACCCCTCACACTGAACTCACTCCATCACCGCTCACTCTGAACTCACTCCATCACCCCTCACTCTGAATTCACTCCATCACCTCTCACTCCATCACCCCTCAATCTGAACTCACTCCATCACCCCTCACTCTGAACTCACTCCATCACCCCTCACTCTGAACTCACTCCATCACCCCTCACTCTGAACTCACTCCATCACCTCCCACTCTGAACCCACTCCATTACCCCTCACTCTGAACTCACTCCATCACCCATCACTCTGAACTCACTCCATCACCCCTCACTCTGAACTCACTCCATCACCCCTCACTCTGAACTCACTCCATCACCCCTCACTCTGAACTCACTCCATCACCCCTCACTCTGAACTCACTCCATGACCCTTCACACTGAACTCACTCCATCACCCCTCACTCTGAACGCACTCCATCACGCCTGACTCTGAACTCACTCCATCACCCCTCACTCCACCACCCCTCACTCTGAACTCACTCCATCACCCCTCATTCTGAACTCACTCCATCAGCCCTCGTTCTGAACTCACTCCATGACCCTTCACACTGAACTCACTCCATCACCCCTCACTCTGAACTCACTCCATCACCCCTCTGAACTCACTCCATCACCTCCCACTCTGAACTCACTCCATCACTCCTCACTCTGAACTCACTCCATCACCCCTCACTCTGAACTCACTCCATCACCCCTCACTCTGAACGCACTCCATCACCCCTCACTCTGAACTCACTCCATCACCCATCACACTGAACTCACTCCATCACCACCCACTCTGAACTCACTCCATCACCCCTCACTCTGAACTCACTCCATCACCCCTCACTCTGAACTCACTCCATCACCCCTCACTCTGAACTCACTCCATCACCCCTCACTCTGAAATCACTTCATCACACCTCATTCCATCATCCCTCACTCTGAACTCACTCCATCACCCCTCACTCTGAACTCACTCCATCACCCCTCATTCTGAACTCACTCCATCACACCTCACTCTGAACTCACTCCATCACCCCTCACTCTGAACTCATTCCATCACCCCTCACTCCATCACCCCTCACTCTGAACTCACTCCATCACCCCTCACTCTGAACTCACTCCATCACCTCCTACTCTGAACTCACTCCATCACTCCTCACTCTGAACTCACTCCATCACCCCTCACTCTGAACTCACTCCATCACCCCTCACTCTGAACGCACTCCATCACCCCTCACACTGAACTCACTCCATCACCCCTCACACTGAACTCACTCCATCACCACCCACTCTGAACTCACTCCATCACCCCTACCTCTGAACTCAGTCCATCACCCCTCACTCTGAACTCACTCCATCACCCCTCACTCTGAACTCACTCCATCACCCCTCACTCTGAACTCACTCCATCACCCCTCACTCTGAAATCACTTCATCACACCTCATTCCATCATCCCTCACTCTGAACTCACTCCATCACCCCTCATTCTGAACTCACTCCATCACCCCTCATTCTGAACTCACTCCATCACACCTCACTCTGAACTCACTCCATCACCCCTCACTCTGAACTCATTCCATCACCCCTCACTCCATCACCCATCACTCTGAACTCACTCCATCACCCCTCATTCTGAACTCACTCCACCACCTCCCACTCTTAACTCACTCCATCACCCCTCAATCTGAACTCACTCCATCACACCTCACTCTGAACTCACTCCATCACCCCTCACTCTGAACTCATTTCATCACCCCTCACTCCATCACCCCTCACTCTGAACTCACTCCATCACCCCTCACTCTGAACTTACTCCATCACCTCCCACTCTGTATTCACTCCATCACCCATCACACTGAACTCACTCCATCACCGCTCACTCTGAACTCACTCCATCACCCCTCACTCTGAACTCACTCCATCACCTCTCACTCCATCACCCCTCAATCTGAACTCACTCCATCACCCCTCACTCTGAACTCACTCCATCACCCCTCACTCTGAACTCACTCCATCACCCCTCACTCTGAACTCACTCCATCACCTCCCACTCTGAACCCACTCCATTACCCCTCACTCTGAACTCACTCCATCACCCATCACTCTGAACTCACTCCATCACCCCTCACTCTGAACTCACTCCATCACCCCTCACTCTGAACTCATTCCATCAACCCTCACTCCATCACCCCTCACTCTGAACTCACTCCATCACCCCTCACTCTGAACTCACTCCATCACCTCCCACTCAGAACTCACTCCATCTCCGCTCACTCTGAACTCACTCCATCACCCCTCACTCTGAACTCACTCCATCACCCCTCACTCTGAACTCACTCCATCACCCCTCACTTCATCACCCCTCACTCTGAACTCACTCCATGACCCTTCACACTGAACTCACTCCATCACCCCTCACTCTGAACTCACTCCATCGCGCCTGACTCTGAACTCACTCCATCACCCCTCACTCCACCACCCCTCACTCTGAACTCACTCCATCACCCCTCATTCTGAACTCACTCCATCAGCCCTCGCTCTGAACTCACTCCATGACCCTTCACACTGAACTCACTCCATCACCCCTCACTCTGAACTCACTCCATCACCCCTCACTCTGATCTCACTCCATCACCCCTCACTCTGAACTCACTCCATCACCCCTCACTCTGAACTCACTCCATCACCTCCCACTCTGAACTCACTCCATCACTCCTCACTCTGAACTCACTCCATCACCCCTCACTCTGAACTCACTCCATCACCCCTCACTCTGAACGCACTCCATCACCCCTCACTCTGAACTCACTCCATCACCCCTCACTCTGAACTCACTCCATCACCCCTCACTCTGAACTCACTCCATCACCCCTCACTCTGAAATCACTTCATCACACCTCATTCCATCATCCCTCACTCTGAACTCACTCCATCACCCCTCACTCTGAACTCACTCCATCACCCCTCTGAACTCACTCCATCACCTCCCACTCTGAACTCACTCCATCACTCCTCACTCTGAACTCACTCCATCACCCCTCACTCTGAACTCACTCCATCACCCCTCACTCTGAACGCACTCCATCACCCCTCACTCTGAACTCACTCCATCACCCATCACACTGAACTCACTCCATCACCACCCACTCTGAACTCACTCCATCACCCCTCACTCTGAACTCATTTCATCACCCCTCACTCTGAACTCACTCCATCACCCCTCACTCTGAACTCACTCCATCACCCCTCACTCTGAACTCACTCCATCACCCCTCACTCTGAAATCACTTCATCACACCTCATTCCATCATCCCTCACTCTGAACTCACTCCATCACCCCTCACTCTGAACTCACTTCATCACCCCTCATTCTGAACTCACTCCATCACACCTCACTCTGAACTCACTCCATCACCCCTCACTCTGAACTCATTCCATCGCCCCTCACTCCATCACCCCTCACTCTGAACTCACTCCAACACCCCTCACTCTGAACTCACTCCATCACCTCCTACTCTGAACTCACTCCATCACTCCTCACTCTGATCTCACTCCATCACCCCTCACTCTGAACTCACTCCATCACCCCTCACTCTGAACGCACTCCATCACCCCTCACTCTGAACTCACTCCATCACCCTTCACTCTGAACTCACTCCATCACCCCTCACTCTGAAATCACTTCATCACACCTCATTCCATCATCCCTCACTCTGAACTCACTCCATCACCCCTCATTCTGAACTCACTCCATCACCCCTCATTCTGAACTCACTCCATCACACCTCACTCTGAACTCACTCCATCACCCCTCACTCTGAACTCATTCCATCACCCCTCACTCCATCACCCATCACTCTGAACTCACTCCATCACCCCTCATTCTGAACTCACTCCACCACCTCCCACTCTTAACTCACTCCATCACCCCTCACTCTGAACTCACTCCATCACACCTCACTCTGAACTCACTCCATCACCCCTCACTCTGAACTCATTTCATCACCCCTCACTCCATCACCCCTCACTCTGAACTCACTCCATCACCCCTCACTCTGAACTTACTCCAACACCCCTCACTCTGAACTCAGTTCATCACCCCTCACACTGAACTCACTCCATCACCGCTCACTCTGAACTCACTCCATCACCCCTCACTCTGAACTCACTCCATCACCTCTCACTCCATCACCCCTCAATCTGAACTCACTCCATCACCCCTCACTCTGAACTCACTCCATCACCCCTCACTCTGAACTCACTCCATCACCCCTCTGAACTCACTCCATCACCTCCCACTCTGAACTCACTGCATCACTCCTCACTCTGAACTCACTCCATCACCCCTCACTCTGAACTCACTCCATCACCCCTCACTCTGAACGCACTCCATCACCCCTCACTCTGAACTCACTCCATCACCCATCACACTGAACTCACTCCATCACCACCCACTCTGAACTCACTCCATCACCCCTCACTCTGAACTCACTCCATCACCCCTCACTCTGAACTCACTCCATCACCCCTCACTCTGAACTCACTCCATCACCCCTCACTCTGAACTCACTCCATCACCCCTCACTCTGAAATCACTTCATCACACGTCATTCCATCATCCCTCACTCTGAACTCACTCCATCACCCCTCACTCTGAACTCACTCCATCACCCCTCATTCTGAACTCACTCCATCACACCTCACTCTGAACTCACTCCATCACCCCTCACTCTGAACTCATTCCATCACCCCTCACTCCATCACCCCTCACTCTGAACTCACTCCATCACCCCTCACTCTGAACTCACTCCATCACCTCCTACTCTGAACTCACTCCATCACTCCTCACTCTGAACTCACTCCATCACCCCTCACTCTGAACTCACTCCATCACCCGTCACTCTGAACGCACTCCATCACCCCTCACTCTGAACTCAATCCATCACCCCTCACACTGAACTCACTCCATCACCACCCACTCTGAACTCACTCCATCACCCCTCACTCTGAACTCACTCCATCACCCCTCACTCTGAACTCACTCCATCACCCCTCACTCTGAACTCACTCCATCACCCCTCACTCTGAACTCACTCCATCACCCCTCACTCTGAAATCACTTCATCACACCTCATTCCATCATCCCTCACTCTGAACTCACTCCATCACCCCTCATTCTGAACTCACTCCATCACCCCTCATTCTGAACTCACTCCATCACACCTCACTCTGAACTCACTCCATCACCCCTCACTCTGAACTCATTCCATCACCCCTCACTCCATCACCCATCACTCTGAACTCACTCCATCACCCCTCATTCTGAACTCACTCCACCACCTCCCACTCTTAACTCACTCCATCACCCCTCACTCTGAACTCACTCCATCACACCTCACTCTGAACTCACTCCATCACCCCTCACTCTGAACTCATTTCATCACCCCTCACTCCATCACCCCTCACTCTGAACTCACTCCATCACCCCTCACTCTGAACTTACTCCATCACCTCCCACTCTGTATTCACTCCATCACCCCTCACACTGAACTCACTCCATCACCGCTCACTCTGAACTCACTCCATCACCCCTCACTCTGAACTCACTCCATCACCTCTCACTCCATCACCCCTCAATCTGAACTCACTCCATCACCCCTCACTCTGAACTCACTCCATCACCCCTCACTCTGAACTCACTCCATCACCCCTCACTCTGAACTCACTCCATCACCTCCCACTCTGAACCCACTCCATTACCCCTCACTCTGAACTCACTCCATCACCCATCACTCTGAACTCACTCCATCACCCCTCACTCTGAACTCACTCCATCACCCCTCACTCTGAACTCATTCCATCAACCCTCACAGCATCACCCCTCACTCTGAACTCACTCCATCACCCCTCACTCTGAACTCACTCCATCACCTCCCACTCAGAACTCACTCCATCTCCGCTCACTCTGAACTCACTCCATCACCCCTCACTCTGAACTCACTCCATCACCCCTCACTCTGAACTCACTCCATCACCCCTCACTCTGAACTCACTCCATGACCCTTCACACTGAACTCACTCCATCACCCCTCACTCTGAACTCACTCCATCGCGCCTGACTCTGAACTCACTCCATCACCCCTCACTCCACCACCCCTCACTCTGAACTCACTCCATCACCCCTCATTCTGAACTCACTCCATCAGCCCTCGCTCTGAACTCACTCCATGACCCTTCACACTGAACTCACTCCATCACCCCTCACTCTGAACTCACTCCATCACCCCTCACTCTGAACTCACTCCATCACCTCCCACTCTGAACTCACTCCATCACTCCTCACTCTGAACTCACTCCATCACCCCTCACTCTGAACTCACTCCATCACCCCTCACTCTGAACTTACTCCATCACCTCCCACTCTGTATTCACTCCATCACCCCTCACACTGAACTCACTCCATCACCGCTCACTCTGAACTCACTCCATCACCCCTCACTCTGAACTCACTCCATCACCTCTCACTCCATCACCCCTCAATCTGAACTCACTCCATCACCCCTCACTCTGAACTCACTCCATCACCCCTCACTCTGAACTCACTCCATCACCCCTCACTCTGAACTCACTCCATCACCTCCCACTCTGAACCCACTCCATTACCCCTCACTCTGAACTCACTCCATCACCCATCACTCTGAACTCACTCCATCACCCCTCACTCTGAACTCACTCCATCACCCCTCACTCTGAACTCATTCCATCAACCCTCACAGCATCACCCCTCACTCTGAACTCACTCCATCACCCCTCACTCTGAACTCACTCCATCACCTCCCACTCAGAACTCACTCCATCTCCGCTCACTCTGAACTCACTCCATCACCCCTCACTCTGAACTCACTCCATCACCCCTCACTCTGAACTCACTCCATCACCCCTCACTCTGAACTCACTCCATGACCCTTCACACTGAACTCACTCCATCACCCCTCACTCTGAACTCACTCCATCGCGCCTGACTCTGAACTCACTCCATCACCCCTCACTCCACCACCCCTCACTCTGAACTCACTCCATCACCCCTCATTCTGAACTCACTCCATCAGCCCTCGCTCTGAACTCACTCCATGACCCTTCACACTGAACTCACTCCATCACCCCTCACTCTGAACTCACTCCATCACCCCTCACTCTGAACTCACTCCATCACCTCCCACTCTGAACTCACTCCATCACTCCTCACTCTGAACTCACTCCATCACCCCTCACTCTGAACTCACTCCATCACCCCTCACTCTGAACTTACTCCATCACCTCCCACTCTGTATTCACTCCATCACCCCTCACACTGAACTCACTCCATCACCGCTCACTCTGAACTCACTCCATCACCCCTCACTCTGAACTCACTCCATCACCTCTCACTCCATCACCCCTCAATCTGAACTCACTCCATCACCCCTCACTCTGAACTCACTCCATCACCCCTCACTCTGAACTCACTCCATCACCCCTCACTCTGAACTCACTCCATCACCTCCCACTCTGAACCCACTCCATTACCCCTCACTCTGAACTCACTCCATCACCCATCACTCTGAACTCACTCCATCACCCCTCACTCTGAACTCACTCCATCACCCCTCACTCTGAACTCATTCCATCAACCCTCACAGCATCACCCCTCACTCTGAACTCACTCCATCACCCCTCACTCTGAACTCACTCCATCACCTCCCACTCAGAACTCACTCCATCTCCGCTCACTCTGAACTCACTCCATCACCCCTCACTCTGAACTCACTCCATCACCCCTCACTCTGAACTCACTCCATCACCCCTCACTCTGAACTCACTCCATGACCCTTCACACTGAACTCACTCCATCACCCCTCACTCTGAACTCACTCCATCGCGCCTGACTCTGAACTCACTCCATCACCCCTCACTCCACCACCCCTCACTCTGAACTCACTCCATCACCCCTCATTCTGAACTCACTCCATCAGCCCTCGCTCTGAACTCACTCCATGACCCTTCACACTGAACTCACTCCATCACCCCTCACTCTGAACTCACTCCATCACCCCTCACTCTGAACTCACTCCATCACCTCCCACTCTGAACTCACTCCATCACTCCTCACTCTGAACTCACTCCATCACCCCTCACTCTGAACTCACTCCATCACCCCTCACTCTGAACGCACTCCATCACCCCTCACTCTGAACTCACTCCATCACCCCTCACTCTGAACTCACTCCATCACCCCTCACTCTGAACTCACTCCATCACCCCTCACTCTGAAATCACTTCATCACACCTCATTCCATCATCCCTCACTCTGAACTCACTCCATCACCCGTCACTCTGAACTCACTCCATCACCCCTCTGAACTCACTCCATCACCTCCCACTCTGAACTCACTCCATCACTCCTCACTCTGAACGCACTCCATCACCCCTCACTCTGAACTCACTCCATCACCCATCACACTGAACTCACTCCATCACCACCCACTCTGAACTCACTCCATCACCCCTCACTCTGAACTCACTTCATCACCCCTCACTCTGAACTCACTCCATCACCCCTCACTCTGAACTCACTCCATCACCCCTCACTCTGAACTCACTCCATCACCCCTCACTCTGAAATCACTTCATCACACCTCATTCCATCATCCCTCACTCTGAACTCACTCCATCACCCCTCACTCTGAACTCACTTCATCACCCCTCATTCTGAACTCACTCCATCACACCTCACTCTGAACTCACTCCATCACCCCTCACTCTGAACTCACTCCATCACCCCTCACTCCATCACCCCTCACTCTGAACTCACTCCAACACCCCTCACTCTGAACTCACTCCATCACCCCTCACTCTGAACTCACTCCATCACCCCTCATTCTGAACTCACTGCATCACACCTCACTCTGAACTCACTCCATCACCCCTCACTCTGAACTCATTCCATCACCCCTCACTCCATCACCCCTCACTCTGAACTCACTCCATCACCCCTCATTCTGAACTCACTCCACCACCTCCCACTCTTAACTCACTCCATCACCCCTCACTCTGAACTCACTCCATCACACCTCACTCTGAACTCACTCCATCACCCCTCACTCTGAACTCATTTCATCACCCCTCACTCCATCACCCCTCACTCTGAACTCACTCCATCACCCCTCACTCTGAACTGACTCCATCACCTCCCACTCTGTATTCACTCCATCACCCCTCACACTGAACTCACTCCATCACCGCTCACTCTGAACTCACTCCATCACCCCTCACTCTGAATTCACTCCATCACCTCTCACTCCATCACCCCTCAATCTGAACTCACTCCATCACCCCTCACTCTGAACTCACTCCATCACCCCTCACTCTGAACTCACTCCATCACCCCTCACTCTGAACTCACTCCATCACCTCCCACTCTGAACCCACTCCATTACCCCTCACTCTGAACTCACTCCATCACCCATCACTCTGAACTCACTCCATCACCCCTCACTCTGAACTCACTCCATCACCCCTCACTCTGAACTCACTCCATCACCCCTCACTCTGAACTCACTCCATCACCCCTCACTCTGAACTCACTCCATGACCCTTCACACTGAACTCACTCCATCACCCCTCACTCTGAACTCACTCCATCACGCCTGACTCTGAACTCACTCCATCACCCCTCACTCCACCACCCCTCACTCTGAACTCACTCCATCACCCCTCATTCTGAACTCACTCCATCAGCCCTCGTTCTTAACTCACTCCATGACCCTTCACACTGAACTCACTCCATCACCCCTCACTCTGAACTCACTCCATCACCCCTCTGAACTCACTCCATCACCTCCCACTCTGAACTCACTCCATCACTCCTCACTCTGAACTCACTCCATCACCCCTCACTCTGAAATCACTCCATCACCCCTCACTCTGAACGCACTCCATCACCCCTCACTCTGAACTCACTCCATCACCCATCACACTGAACTCACTCCATCACCACCCACTCTGAACTCACTCCATCACCCCTCACTCTGAACTCACTCCATCACCCCTCACTCTGAACTCACTCCATCACCCCTCACTCTGAACTCACTCCATCACCCCTCACTCTGAACTCACTCCATCACCCCTCACTCTGAAATCACTTCATCACACCTCATTCCATCATCCCTCACTCTGAACTCACTCCATCACCCCTCACTCTGAACTCACTCCATCACCCCTCATTCTGAACTCACTCCATCACACCTCACTCTGAACTCACTCCATCACCCCTCACTCTGAACTCATTCCATCACCCCTCACTCCATCACCCCTCACTCTGAACTCACTCCATCACCCCTCACTCTGAACTCACTCCATCACCTCCTACTCTGAACTCACTCCATCACTCCTCACTCTGAACTCACTCCATCACCCCTCACTCTGAACTCACTCCATCACCCCTCACTCTGAACGCACTCCATCACCCCTCACACTGAACTCACTCGATCACCCCTCACACTGAACTCACTCCATCACCACCCACTCTGAACTCACTCCATCACCCCTCACTCTGAACTCACTCCATCACCCCTCACTCTGAACTCACTCCATCACCCCTCACTCTGAACTCACTCCATCACCCCTCACTCTGAACTCACTCCATCACCCCTCACTCTGAAATCACTTCATCACACCTCATTCCATCATCCCTCACTCTGAACTCACTCCATCACCCCTCATTCTGAACTCACTCCATCACCCCTCATTCTGAACTCACTCCATCACACCTCACTCTGAACTCACTCCATCACCCCTCACTCTGAACTCATTCCATCACCCCTCACTCCATCACCCATCACTCTGAACTCACTCCATCACCCCTCATTCTGAACTCACTCCACCACCTCCCACTCTTAACTCACTCCATCACCCCTCAATCTGAACTCACTCCATCACACCTCACTCTGAACTCACTCCATCACCCCTCACTCTGAACTCATTTCATCACCCCTCACTCCATCACCCCTCACTCTGAACTCACTCCATCACCCCTCACTCTGAACTTACTCCATCACCTCCCACTCTGTATTCACTCCATCACCCATCACACTGAACTCACTCCATCACCGCTCACTCTGAACTCACTCCATCACCCCTCACTCTGAACTCACTCCATCACCTCTCACTCCATCACCCCTCAATCTGAACTCACTCCATCACCCCTCACTCTGAACTCACTCCATCACCCCTCACTCTGAACTCACTCCATCACCCCTCACTCTGAACGCACTCCATCACCCCTCACTCTGAACTCACTCCATCACCCCTCACACTGAACTCACTCCATCACCACCCACTCTGAACTCACTCCATCACCCCTCACTCTGAACTCACTCCATCACCCCTCACTCTGAACTCACTCCATCACCCCTCACTCTGAACTCACTCCATCACCCTTCACTCTGAACTCACTCCATCACCCCTCACTCTGAAATCACTTCATCACACCTCATTCCATCATCCCTCACTCTGAACTCACTCCATCACCCCTCATTCTGAACTCACTCCATCACCCCTCATTCTGAACTCACTCCATCACACCTCACTCTGAACTCACTCCATCACCCCTCACTCTGAACTCATTCCATCACCCCTCACTCCATCACCCATCACTCTGAACTCACTCCATCACCCCTCATTCTGAACTCACTCCACCACCTCCCACTCTTAACTCACTCCATCACCCCTCACTCTGAACTCACTCCATCACACCTCACTCTGAACTCACTCCATCACCCCTCACTCTGAACTCATTTCATCACCCCTCACTCCATCACCCCTCACTCTGAACTCACTCCATCACCCCTCACTCTGAACTTACTCCAACTCCCCTCACTCTGAACTCAGTTCATCACCCCTCACACTGAACTCACTCCATCACCGCTCACTCTGAACTCACTCCATCACCCCTCACTCTGAACTCACTCCATCACCTCTCACTCCATCACCCCTCAATCTGAACTCACTCCATCACCCCTCACTCTGAACTCACTCCATCACCCCTCACTCTGAACTCACTCCATCACCCCTCTGAACTCACTCCATCACCTCCCACTCTGAACTCACTGCATCACTCCTCACTCTGAACTCACTCCATCACCCCTCACTCTGAACTCACTCCATCACCCCTCACTCTGAACGCACTCCATCACCCCTCACTCTGAACTCACTCCATCACCCATCACACTGAACTCACTCCATCACCACCCACTCTGAACTCACTCCATCACCCCTCACTCTGAACTCACTCCATCACCCCTCACTCTGAACTCACTCCATCACCCCTCACTCTGAACTCACTCCATCACCCCTCACTCTGAACTCACTCCATCACCCCTCACTCTGAAATCACTTCATCACACCTCATTCCATCATCCCTCACTCTGAACTCACTCCATCACCCCTCACTCTGAACTCACTCCATCACCCCTCATTCTGAACTCACTCCATCACACCTCACTCTGAACTCACTCCATCACCCCTCACTCTGAACTCATTCCATCACCCCTCACTCCATCACCGCTCACTCTGAACTCACTCCATCACCCCTCACTCTGAACTCACTCCATCACCTCCTACTCTGAACTCACTCCATCACTCCTCACTCTGAACTCACTCCATCACCCCTCACTCTGAACTCACTCCATCACCCGTCACTCTGAACGCACTCCATCACCCCTCACTCTGAACTCAATCCATCACCCCTCACACTGAACTCACTCCATCACCACCCACTCTGAACTCCCTCCATCACCCCTCACTCTGAACTCACTCCATCACCCCTCACTCTGAACTCACTCCATCACCCCTCACTCTGAACTCACTCCATCACCCCTCACTCTGAACTCACTCCATCACCCCTCACTCTGAAATCACTTCATCACACCTCATTCCATCATCCCTCACTCTGAACTCACTCCATCACCCCTCATTCTGAACTCACTCCATCACCCCTCATTCTGAACTCACTCCATCACACCTCACTCTGAACTCACTCCATCACCCCTCACTCTGAACTCATTCCATCACCCCTCACTCCATCACCCATCACTCTGAACTCACTCCATCACCCCTCATTCTGAACTCACTCCACCACCTCCCACTCTTAACTCACTCCATCACCCCTCACTCTGAACTCACTCCATCACACCTCACTCTGAACTCACTCCATCACCCCTCACTCTGAACTCATTTCATCACCCCTCACTCCATCACCCCTCACTCTGAACTCACTCCATCACCCCTCACTCTGAACTTACTCCATCACCTCCCACTCTGTATTCACTCCATCACCCCTCACACTGAACTCACTCCATCACCGCTCACTCTGAACTCACTCCATCACCCCTCACTCTGAACTCACTCCATCACCTCTCACTCCATCACCCCTCAATCTGAACTCACTCCATCACCCCTCACTCTGAACTCACTCCATCACCCCTCACTCTGAACTCACTCCATCACCCCTCACTCTGAACTCACTCCATCACCTCCCACTCTGAACCCACTCCATTACCCCTCACTCTCAACTCACTCCATCACCCATCACTCTGAACTCACTCCATCACCCCTCACTCTGAACTCACTCCATCACCCCTCACTCTGAACTCATTCCATCAACCCTCACAGCATCACCCCTCACTCTGAACTCACTCCATCACCCCTCACTCTGAACTCACTCCATCACCTCCCACTCAGAACTCACTCCATCTCCGCTCACTCTGAACTCACTCCATCACCCCTCACTCTGAACTCACTCCATCACCCCTCACTCTGAACTCACTCCATCACCCCTCACTCTGAACTCACTCCATGACCCTTCACACTGAACTCACTCCATCACCCCTCACTCTGAACTCACTCCATCGCGCCTGACTCTGAACTCACTCCATCACCCCTCACTCCACCACCCCTCACTCTGAACTCACTCCATCACCCCTCATTCTGAACTCACTCCATCAGCCCTCGCTCTGAACTCACTCCATGACCCTTCACACTGAACTCACTCCATCACCCCTCACTCTGAACTCACTCCATCACCCCTCACTCTGAACTCACTCCATCACCTCCCACTCTGAACTCACTCCATCACTCCTCACTCTGAACTCACTCCATCACCCCTCACTCTGAACTCACTCCATCACCCCTCACTCTGAACTTACTCCATCACCTCCCACTCTGTATTCACTCCATCACCCCTCACACTGAACTCACTCCATCACCGCTCACTCTGAACTCACTCCATCACCCCTCACTCTGAACTCACTCCATCACCTCTCACTCCATCACCCCTCAATCTGAACTCACTCCATCACCCCTCACTCTGAACTCACTCCATCACCCCTCACTCTGAACTCACTCCATCACCCCTCACTCTGAACTCACTCCATCACCTCCCACTCTGAACCCACTCCATTACCCCTCACTCTGAACTCACTCCATCACCCATCACTCTGAACTCACTCCATCACCCCTCACTCTGAACTCACTCCATCACCCCTCACTCTGAACTCATTCCATCAACCCTCACAGCATCACCCCTCACTCTGAACTCACTCCATCACCCCTCACTCTGAACTCACTCCATCACCTCCCACTCAGAACTCACTCCATCTCCGCTCACTCTGAACTCACTCCATCACCCCTCAAACTGAACTCACTCCATCACCCCTCACTCTGAACTCACTCCATCACCCCTCACTCTGAACTCACTCCATGACCCTTCACACTGAACTCACTCCATCACCCCTCACTCTGAACTCACTCCATCGCGCCTGACTCTGAACTCACTCCATCACCCCTCACTCCACCACCCCTCACTCTGAACTCACTCCATCACCCCTCATTCTGAACTCACTCCATCAGCCCTCGCTCTGAACTCACTCCATGACCCTTCACACTGAACTCACTCCATCACCCCTCACTCTGAACTCACTCCATCACCCCTCACTCTGAACTCACTCCATCACCTCCCACTCTGAACTCACTCCATCACTCCTCACTCTGAACTCACTCCATCACCCCTCACTCTGAACTCACTCCATCACCCCTCACTCTGAACGCACTCCATCACCCCTCACTCTGAACTCACTCCATCACCCCTCACTCTGAACTCACTCCATCACCCCTCACTCTGAACTCACTCCATCACCCCTCACTCTGAAATCACTTCATCACACCTCATTCCATCATCCCTCACTCTGAACTCACTCCATCACCCGTCACTCTGAACTCACTCCATCACCCCTCTGAACTCACTCCATCACCTCCCACTCTGAACTCACTCCATCACTCCTCACTCTGAACTCACTCCATCACCCCTCACTCTGAACTCACTCCATCACCCCTCACTCTGAACGCACTCCATCACCCCTCACTCTGAACTCACTCCATCACCCATCACACTGAACTCACTCCATCACCACCCACTCTGAACTCACTCCATCACCCCTCACTCTGAACTCACTTCATCACCCCTCACTCTGAACTCACTCCATCACCCCTCACTCTGAACTCACTCCATCACCCCTCACTCTGAACTCACTCCATCACCCCTCACTCTGAAATCACTTCATCACACCTCATTCCATCATCCCTCACTCTGAACTCACTCCATCACCCCTCACTCTGAACTCACTTCATCACCCCTCATTCTGAACTCACTCCATCACACCTCACTCTGAACTCACTCCATCACCCCTCACTCTGAACTCACTCCATCACCCCTCACTCCATCACCCCTCACTCTGAACTCACTCCAACACCCCTCACTCTGAACTCACTCCATCACCCCTCACTCTGAACTCACTCCATCACCCCTCATTCTGAACTTACTGCATCACACCTCACTCTGAACTCACTCCATCACCCCACACTCTGAACTCATTCCATCACCCCTCACTCCATCACCCCTCACTCTGAACTCACTCCATCACCCCTCATTCTGAACTCACTCCACCACCTCCCACTCTTAACTCACTCCATCACCCCTCACTCTGAACTCATTTCATCACCCCTCACTCCATCACCCCTCACACTGAACTCACTCCATCACCGCTCACTCTGAACTCACTCCATCACCCCTCACTCTGAATTCACTCCATCACCTCTCACTCCATCACCCCTCAATCTGAACTCACTCCATCACCCCTCACTCTGAACTCACTCCATCACCCCTCACTCTGAACTCACTCCATCACCCCTCACTCTGAACTCACTCCATCACCTCCCACTCTGAACCCACTCCATTACCCCTCACTCTGAACTCACTCCATCACCCATCACTCTGAACTCACTCCATCACCCCTCACTCTGAACTCACTCCATCACCCCTCACTCTGAACTCACTCCATCACCCCTCACTCTGAACTCACTCCATCACCCCTCACTCTGAACTCACTCCATGACCCTTCACACTGAACTCACTCCATCACCCCTCACTCTGAACTCACTCCATCACGCCTGACTCTGAACTCACTCCATCACCCCTCACTCCACCACCCCTCACTCTGAACTCACTCCATCACCCCTCATTCTGAACTCACTCCATCAGCCCTCGTTCTGAACTCACTCCATGACCCTTCACACTGAACTCACTCCATCACCCCTCACTCTGAACTCACTCCATCACCCCTCTGAACTCACTCCATCACCTCCCACTCTGAACTCACTCCATCACTCCTCACTCTGAACTCACTCCATCACCCCTCACTCTGAAATCACTCCATCACCCCTCACTCTGAACGCACTCCATCACCCCTCACTCTGAACTCACTCCATCACCCATCACACTGAACTCACTCCATCACCACCCACTCTGAACTCACTCCATCACCCCTCACTCTGAACTCACTCCATCACCCCTCACTCTGAACTCACTCCATCACCCCTCACTCTGAACTCACTCCATCACCCCTCACTCTGAACTCACTCCATCACCCCTCACTCTGAAATCACTTCATCACACCTCATTCCATCATCCCTCACTCTGAACTCACTCCATCACCCCTCACTCTGAACTCACTCCATCACCCCTCATTCTGAACTCACTCCATCACACCTCACTCTGAACTCACTCCATCACCCCTCACTCTGAATTCATTCCATCACCCCTCACTCCATCACCCCTCACTCTGAACTCACTCCATCACCCCTCACTCTGAACTCACTCCATCACCTCCTACTCTGAACTCACTCCATCACTCCTCACTCTGAACTCACTCCATCACCCCTCACTCTGAACTCACTCCATCACCCCTCACTCTGAACGCACTCCATCACCCCTCACACTGAACTCACTCGATCACCCCTCACACTGAACTCACTCCATCACCGCCCACTCTGAACTCACTCCATCACCCCTCACTCTGAACTCACTCCATCACCCCTCACTCTGAACTCACTCCATCACCCCTCACTCTGAACTCACTCCATCACCCCTCACTCTGAACTCACTCCATCACCCCTCACTCTGAAATCACTTCATCACACCTCATTCCATCATCCCTCACTCTGAACTCACTCCATCACCCCTCATTCTGAACTCACTCCATCACCCCTCATTCTGAACTCACTCCATCACACCTCACTCTGAACTCACTCCATCACCCCTCACTCTGAACTCATTCCATCACCCCTCACTCCATCACCCATCACTCTGAACTCACTCCATCACCCCTCATTCTGAACTCACTCCACCACCTCCCACTCTTAACTCACTCCATCACCCCTCAATCTGAACTCACTCCATCACACCTCACTCTGAACTCACTCCATCACCCCTCACTCTGAACTCATTTCATCACCCCTCACTCCATCACCCCTCACTCTGAACTCACTCCATCACCCCTCACTCTGAACTTACTCCATCACCTCCCACTCTGTATTCACTCCATCACCCATCACACTGAACTCACTCCATCACCGCTCACTCTGAACTCACTCCATCACCCCTCACTCTGAACTCACTCCATCACCTCTCACTCCATCACCCCTCAATCTGAACTCACTCCATCACCCCTCACTCTGAACTCACTCCATCACCCCTCACTCTGAACTCACTCCATCACCCCTCACTCTGAACTCACTCCATCACCTCCCACTCTGAACCCACTCCATTACCCCTCACTCTGAACTCACTCCATCACCCATCACTCTGAACTCACTCCATCACCCCTCACTCTGAACTCACTCCATCACCCCTCACTCTGAACTCATTCCATCAACCCTCACTCCATCACCCCTCACTCTGAACTCACTCCATCACCCCTCACTCTGAACTCACTCCATCACCTCCCACTCAGAAGTCACTCCATCTCCGCTCACTCTGAACTCACACCATCACCCCTCACTCTGAACTCACTCCATCACCCCTCACTCTGAACTCACTCCATCACCCCTCACTTCATCACCCCTCACTCTGAACTCACTCCATGACCCTTCACACTGAACTCACTCCACCACCCCTCACTCTGAACTCACTCCATCACCCCTCATTCTGAACTCACTCCATCAGCCCTCGCTCTGAACTCACTCCATGACCCTTCACACTGAACTCACTCCATCACCCCTCACTCTGAACTCACTCCATCACCCCTCACTCTGAACTCACTCCATCACCCCTCACTCTGAACTCACTCCATCACCCCTCACTCTGAACTCACTCCATCACCTCCCACTCTGAACTCACTCCATCACTCCTCACTCTGAACTCACTCCATCACCCCTCACTCTGAACTCACTCCATCACCCCTCACTCTGAACGCACTCCATCACCCCTCACTCTGAACTCACTCCATCACCCCTCACTCTGAACTCACTCCATCACCCCTCACTCTGAACTCACTCCATCACCCCTCACTCTGAAATCACTTCATCACACATCATTCCATCATCCCTCACTCTGAACTCACTCCATCACCCCTCACTCTGAACTCACTCCATCTCCCCTCTGAACTCACTCCATCACCTCCCACTCTGAACTCACTCCATCACTCCTCACTCTGAACTCACTCCATCACCCTTCACTCTGAACTCACTCCATCACCCCTCACTCTGAACGCACTCCATCACCCCTCACTCTGAACTCTCTCCATCACCCATCACACTGAACTCACTCCATCACCACCCACTCTGAACTCACTCCATCACCCCTCACTCTGAACTCATTTCATCACCCCTCACTCTGAACTCACTCCATCACCCCTCACTCTGAACTCACTCCATCACCCCTCACTCTGAACTCACTCCATCACCCCTCACTCTGAAATCACTTCATCACACCTCATTCCATCATCCCTCACTCTGAACTCACTCCATCACCCCTCACTCTGAACTCACTTCATCACCCCTCATTCTGAACTCACTCCATCACACCTCACTCTGAACTCACTCCATCACCCCTCACTCTGAACTCATTCCATCGCCCCTCACTCCATCACCCCTCACTCTGAACTCACTCCAACACCCCTCACTCTGAACTCACTCCATCACCTCCTACTCTGAACTCACTCCATCACTCCTCACTCTGAACTCACTCCATCACCCCTCACTCTGAACTCACTCCATCACCCCTCACTCTGAACGCACTCCATCACCCCTCACTCTGAACTCACTCCATCACCCCTCACACTGAACTCACTCAATCACCACCCACTCTGAACTCACTCCATCACCCCTCACTCTGAACTCACTCCATCACCCCTCACTCTGAACTCACTCCATCACCCCTCACTCTGAACTCACTCCATCACCCTTCACTCTGAACTCACTCCATCACCCCTCACTCTGAAATCACTTCATCACACCTCATTCCATCATCCCTCACTCTGAACTCACTCCATCACCCCTCATTCTGAACTCACTCCATCACCCCTCATTCTGAACTCACTCCATCACACCTCACTCTGAACTCACTCCATCACCCCTCACTCTGAACTCATTCCATCACCCCTCACTCCATCACCCATCACTCTGAACTCACTCCATCACCCCTCATTCTGAACTCACTCCACCACCTCCCACTCTTAACTCACTCCATCACCCCTCACTCTGAACTCACTCCATCACACCTCACTCTGAACTCACTCCATCACCCCTCACTCTGAACTCATTTCATCACCCCTCACTCCATCACCCCTCACTCTGAACTCACTCCATCACCCCTCACTCTGAACTTACTCCAACACCCCTCACTCTGAACTCAGTTCATCACCCCTCACACTGAACTCACTCCATCACCGCTCACTCTGAACTCACTCCATCACCCCTCACTCTGAACTCACTCCATCACCTCTCACTCCATCACCCCTCAATCTGAACTCACTCCATCACCCCTCACTCTGAACTCACTCCATCACCCCTCACTCTGAACTCACTCCATCACCCCTCTGAACTCACTCCATCACCTCCCACTCTGAACTCACTCCATCACTCCTCACTCTGAACTCACTCCATCACCCCTCACTCTGAACTCACTCCATCACCCCTCACTCTGAACGCACTCCATCACCCCTCACTCTGAACTCACTCCATCACCCATCACACTGAACTCACTCCATCACCACCCACTCTGAACTCACTCCATCACCCCTCACTCTGAACTCACTCCATCACCCCTCACTCTGAACTCACTCCATCACCCCTCACTCTGAACTCACTCCATCACCCCTCACTCTGAACTCACTCCATCACCCCTCACTCTGAAATCACTTCATCACACCTCATTCCATCATCCCTCACTCTGAACTCACTCCATCACCCCTCACTCTGAACTCACTCCATCACCCCTCATTCTGAACTCACTCCATCACACCTCACTCTGAACTCACTCCATCACCCCTCACTCTGAACTCATTCCATCACCCCTCACTCCATCACCCCTCACTCTGAACTCACTCCATCACCCCTCACTCTGAACTCACTCCATCACCTCCTACTCTGAACTCACTCCATCACTCCTCACTCTGAACTCACTCCGTCACCCCTCACTCTGAACTCACTCCATCACCCCTCAATCTGAACGCACTCCATCACCCCTCACTCTGAACTCACTCCATCACCCCTCACACTGAACTCACTCCATCACCACCCACTCTGAACTCACTCCATCACCCCTCACTCTGAACTCACTCCATCACCCCTCACTCTGAACTCACTCCATCACCCCTCACTCTGAACTCACTCCATCACCCCTCACTCTGAACTCACTCCATCACCCCTCACTCTGAAATCACTTCATCACACCTCATTCCATCATCCCTCACCCTGAACTCACTCCATCACCCCTCATTCTGAACTCACTCCATCACCCCTCATTCTGAACTCACTCCATCACACCTCACTCTGAACTCACTCCATCACCCCTCTCTCTGAACTCATTCCATCACCCCTCACTCCATCACCCATCACTCTGAACTCACTCCATCACCCCTCATTCTGAACTCACTCCACCACCTCCCACTCTTAACTCACTCCATCACCCCTCACTCTGAACTCACTCCATCACACCTCACTCTGAACTCACTCCATCACCCCTCACTCTGAACTCATTTCATCACCCCTCACTCCATCACCCCTCACTCTGAACTCACTCCATCACCCCTCACTCTGAACTTACTCCATCACCTCCCACTCTGTATTCACTCCATCACCCCTCACACTGAACTCACTCCATCACCGCTCACTCTGAACTCACTCCATCACCCCTCACTCTGAACTCACTCCATCACCTCTCACTCCATCACCCCTCAATCTGAACTCACTCCATCACCCCTCACTCTGAACTCACTCCATCACCCCTCACTCTGAACTCACTCCATCACCCCTCACTCTGAACTCACTCCATCACCTCCCACTCTGAACCCACTCCATTACCCCTCACTCTGAACTCACTCCATCACCCATCACTCTGAACTCACTCCATCACCCCTCACTCTGAACTCACTCCATCACCCCTCACTCTGAACTCATTCCATCAACCCTCACAGCATCACCCCTCACTCTAAACTCACTCCATCACCCCTCACTCTGAACTCACTCCATCACCTCCCACTCAGAACTCACTCCATCTCCGCTCACTCTGAACTCACTCCATCACCCCTCACTCTGAACTCACTCCATCACCCCTCACTCTGAACTCACTCCATCACCCCTCACTCTGAACTCACTCCATGACCCTTCACACTGAACTCACTCCATCACCCCTCACTCTGAACTCACTCCATCGCGCCTGACTCTGAACTCACTCCATCACCCCTCACTCCACCACCCCTCACTCTGAACTCACTCCATCACCCCTCATTCTGAACTCACTCCATCAGCCCTCGCTCTGAACTCACTCCATGACCCTTCACACTGAACTCACTCCATCACCCCTCACTCTGAACTCACTCCATCACCCCTCACTCTGAACTCACTCCATCACCTCCCACTCTGAACTCACTCCATCACTCCTCACTCTGAACTCACTCCATCACCCCTCACTCTGAACTCACTCCATCACCCCTCACTCTGAACTTACTCCATCACCTCCCACTCTGTATTCACTCCATCACCCCTCACACTGAACTCACTCCATCACCGCTCACTCTGAACTCACTCCATCACCCCTCACTCTGAACTCACTCCATCACCTCTCACTCCATCACCCCTCAATCTGAACTCACTCCATCACCCCTCACTCTGAACTCACTCCATCACCGCTCACTCTGAACTCACTCCATCACCCCTCACTCTGAACTCACTCCATCACCTCCCACTCTGAACCCACTCCATTACCCCTCACTCTGAACTCACTCCATCACCCATCACTCTGAACTCACTCCATCACCCCTCACTCTGAACTCACTCCATCACCCCTCACTCTGAACTCATTCCATCAACCCTCACATCATCACCCCTCACTCTGAACTCACTCCATCACCCCTCACTCTGAACTCACTCCATCAGCTCCCACTCAGAACTCACTCCATCTCCGCTCACTCTGAACTCACTCCATCACCCCTCACTCTGAACTCACTCCATCACCCCTCACTCTGAACTCACTCCATCACCCCTCACTCTGAACTCACTCCATGACCCTTCACACTGAACTCACTCCATCACCCCTCACTCTGAACTCACTCCATCGCTCCTGACTCTGAACTCACTCCATCACCCCTCACCCCACCACCCCTCACTCTGAACTCACTCCATCACCCCTCATTCTGAACTCACTCCATCAGCCCTCGCTCTGAACTCACTCCATGACCCTTCACACTGAACTCACTCCATCACCCCTCACTCTGAACTCACTCCATCACCCCTCACTCTGAACTCACTCCATCACCTCCCACTCTGAACTCACTCCATCACTCCTCACTCTGAACTCACTCCATCACCCCTCACTCTGAACTCACTCCATCACCCCTCACTCTGAACGCACTCCATCACCCCTCACTCTGAACTCACTCCATCACCCCTCACTCTGAACTCACTCCATCACCCCTCACTCTGAACTCACTCCATCACCCCTCACTCTGAAATCACTTCATCACACCTCATTCCATCATCCCTCACTCTGAACTCACTCCATCACCCCTCACTCTGAACTCACTCCATCACCCCTCTGAACTCACTCCATCACCTCCCACTCTGAACTCACTCCATCACTCCTCACTCTGAACTCACTCCATCACCCCTCACTCTGAACTCACTCCATCACCCCTCACTCTGAACGCACTCCATCACCCCTCACTCTGAACTCACTCCATCACCCATCACACTGAACTCACTCCATCACCACCCACTCTGAACTCACTCCATCACCCCTCACTCTGAACTCACTTCATCACCCCTCACTCTGAACTCACTCCATCACCCCTCACTCTGAACTCACTCCATCACCCCTCACTCTGAACTCACTCCATCACCCCTCACTCTGAAATCACTTCATCACACCTCATTCCATCATCCCTCACTCTGAACTCACTCCATCACCCCTCACTCTGAACTCACTCCATCACCCCTCACTCTGAACTCACTCCATCACCTCCCACTCTGAACTCACTCCATCACTCCTCACTCTGAACTCACTCCATCACCCCTCACTCTGAACTCACTCCATCACCCCTCACTCTGAACTTACTCCATCACCTCCCACTCTGTATTCACTCCATCACCCCTCACACTGAACTCACTCCATCACCGCTCACTCTGAACTCACTCCATCACCCCTCACTCTGAACTCACTCCATCACCTCTCACTCCATCACCCCTCAATCTGAACTCACTCCATCACCCCTCACTCTGAACTCACTCCATCACCCCTCACTCTGAACTCACTCCATCACCCCTCACTCTGAACTCACTCCATCACCTCCCACTCTGAACCCACTCCATTACCCCTCACTCTGAACTCACTCCATCACCCATCACTCTGAACTCACTCCATCACCCCTCACTCTGAACTCACTCCATCACCCCTCACTCTGAACTCATTCCATCAACCCTCACAGCATCACCCCTCACTCTGAACTCACTCCATCACCCCTCACTCTGAACTCACTCCATCAGCTCCCACTCAGAACTCACTCCATCTCCGCTCACTCTGAACTCACTCCATCACCCCTCACTCTGAACTCACTCCATCACCCCTCACTCTGAACTCACTCCATCACCCCTCACTCTGAACTCACTCCATGACCCTTCACACTGAACTCACTCCATCACCCCTCACTCTGAACTCACTCCATCGCTCCTGACTCTGAACTCACTCCATCACCCCTCACTCCACCACCCCTCACTCTGAACTCACTCCATCACCCCTCATTCTGAACTCACTCCATCAGCCTCGCTCTGAACTCACTCCATGACCCTTCACACTGAACTCACTCCATCACCCCTCACTCTGAACTCACTCCATCACCCCTCACTCTGAACTCACTCCATCACCTCCCACTCTGAACTCACTCCATCACTCCTCACTCTGAACTCACTCCATCACCCCTCACTCTGAACTCACTCCATCACCCCTCACTCTGAACGCACTCCATCACCCCTCACTCTGAACTCACTCCATCACCCCTCACTCTGAACTCACTCCATCACCCCTCACTCTGAACTCACTCCATCACCCCTCACTCTGAAATCACTTCATCACACCTCATTCCATCATCCCTCACTCTGAACTCACTCCATCACCCCTCACTCTGAACTCACTCCATCACCCCTCTGAACTCACTCCATCACCCCTCACTCTGAACTCACTCCATCACCCCTCACACTGAACTCACTCCATCACCACCCACTCTGAACTCACTCCATCACCCCTCACTCTGAACTCACTTCATCACACCTCATTCCATCATCCCTCACCCTGAACTCACTCCATCACACCTCACTCTGAACTCACTCCATCACCCCTCACTCTGAACTCATTCCATCACCCCTCACTCCATCACCCATCACTCTGAACTCACTCCATCACCCCTCATTCTGAACTCACTCCACCACCTCCCACTCTTAACTCACTCCATCACCCCTCACTCTGAACTCACTCCATCACACCTCACTCTGAACTCACTCCATCACCCCTCACTCTGAACTCATTTCATCACCCCTCACTCCATCACCCCTCACTCTGAACTCACTCCATCACCCCTCACTCTGAACTTACTCCATCACCTCCCACTCTGTATTCACTCCATCACCCCTCACACTGAACTCACTCCATCACCGCTCACTCTGAACTCACTCCATCACCCCTCACTCTGAACTCACTCCATCACCTCTCACTCCATCACCCCTCAATCTGAACTCACTCCATCACCCCTCACTCTGAACTCACTCCATCACCCCTCACTCTGAACTCACTCCATCACCCCTCACTCTGAACTCACTCCATCACCTCCCACTCTGAACCCACTCCATTACCCCTCACTCTGAACTCACTCCATCACCCATCACTCTGAACTCACTCCATCACCCCTCACACTGAACTCACTCCATCACCCCTCACTCTGAACTCATTCCATCAACCCTCACAGCATCACCCCTCACTCTAAACTCACTCCATCACCCCTCACTCTGAACTCACTCCATCACCTCCCACTCAGAACTCACTCCATCTCCGCTCACTCTGAACTCACTCCATCACCCCTCACTCTGAACTCACTCCATCACCCCTCACTCTGAACTCACTCCATCACCCCTCACTCTGAACTCACTCCATGACCCTTCACACTGAACTCACTCCATCACCCCTCACTCTGAACTCACTCCATCGCGCCTGACTCTGAACTCACTCCATCACCCCTCACTCCACCACCCCTCACTCTGAACTCACTCCATCACCCCTCATTCTGAACTCACTCCATCAGCCCTCGCTCTGAACTCACTCCATGACCCTTCACACTGAACTCACTCCATCACCCCTCACTCTGAACTCACTCCATCACCCCTCACTCTGAACTCACTCCATCACCTCCCACTCTGAACTCACTCCATCACTCCTCACTCTGAACTCACTCCATCACCCCTCACTCTGAACTCACTCCATCACCCCTCACTCTGAACTTACTCCATCACCTCCCACTCTGTATTCACTCCATCACCCCTCACACTGAACTCACTCCATCACCGCTCACTCTGAACTCACTCCATCACCCCTCACTCTGAACTCACTCCATCACCTCTCACTCCATCACCCCTCAATCTGAACTCACTCCATCACCCCTCACTCTGAACTCACTCCATCACCCCTCACTCTGAACTCACTCCATCACCCCTCACTCTGAACTCACTCCATCACCTCCCACTCTGAACCCACTCCATTACCCCTCACTCTGAACTCACTCCATCACCCATCACTCTGAACTCACTCCATCACCCCTCACTCTGAACTCACTCCATCACCCCTCACTCTGAACTCATTCCATCAACCCTCACAGCATCACCCCTCACTCTGAACTCACTCCATCACCCCTCACTCTGAACTCACTCCATCAGCTCCCACTCAGAACTCACTCCATCTCCGCTCACTCTGAACTCACTCCATCACCCCTCACTCTGTACTCACTCCATCACCCCTCACTCTGAACTCACTCCATCACCCCTCACTCTGAACTCACTCCATGACCCTTCACACTGAACTCACTCCATCACCCCTCACTCTGAACTCACTCCATCGCTCCTGACTCTGAACTCACTCCATCACCCCTCACCCCACCACCCCTCACTCTGAACTCACTCCATTACCCCTCATTCGGAACTCACTCCATCAGCCCTCGCTCTGAACTCACTCCATGACCCTTCACACTGAACTCCCTCCATCACCTCCCACTCTGAACTCACTCCATCACTCCTCACTCTGAACTCACTCCATCACCCCTCACTCTGAACTCACTCCATCACCTCCCACTCTGAACTCACTCCATCACTCCTCACTCTGAACTCACTCCATCACCCCTCACTCTGAACTCACTCCATCACCCCTCACTCTGAACGCACTCCATCACCCCTCACTCTGAACTCACTCCATCACCCCTCACTCTGAACTCACTCCATCACCCCTCACTCTGAACTCACTCCATCACCCCTCACTCTGAAATCACTTCATCACACCTCATTCCATCATCCCTCACTCTGAACTCACTCCATCACCCCTCACTCTGAACTCACTCCATCACCCCTCTGAACTCACTCCATCACCTCCCACTCTGAACTCACTCCATCACTCCTCACTCTGAACTCACTCCATCACCCCTCACTCTGAACTCACTCCATCACCCCTCACTCTGAACGCACTCCATCACCCCTCACTCTTAACTCACTCCATCACCCATCACACTGAACTCACTCCATCACCACCCACTCTGAACTCACTCCATCACCCCTCACTCTGAACTCACTTCATCACCCCTCACTCTGAACTCACTCCATCACCCCTCACTCTGAACTCACTCCATCACCCCTCACTCTGAACTCACTCCATCACCCCTCACTCTGAAATCACTTCATCACACCTCATTCCATCATCCCTCACTCTGAACTCACTCCATCACCCCTCACTCTGAACTCACTTCATCACCCCTCATTCTGAACTCACTCCATCACACCTCACTCTGAACTCACTCCATCACCCCTCACTCTGAACTCATTCCATCACCCCTCACTCCATCACCCCTCACTCTGAACTCACTCCAACACCCCTCACTCTGAACTCACTCCATCACCTCCTACTCTGAACTCACTCCATCACTCCTCACTCTGAACTCACTCCATCACCCCTCACTCTGAACTCACTCCATCACCCCTCACTCTGAACGCACTCCATCACCCCTCACTCTGAACTCACTCCATCACCCCTCACACTGAACTCACTCCATCACCACCCACTCTGATCTCACTCCATCACCCCTCACTCTGAACTCACTCCATCACCCCTCACTCAGAACTCTCTCCATCACCCCTCACTCTGAACTCACTCCATCACCCTTCACTCTGAACTCACTCCATCACCCCTCACTCTGAAATCACTTCATCACACCTCATTCCATCATCCCTCACTCTGAACTCACTCCATCACCCCTCATTCTGAACTCACTCCATCACCCCTCATTCTGAACTCACTCCATCACACCTCACTCTGAACTCACTCCATCACTCCTCACTCTGAACTCACTCCATCACCCCTCACTCTGAACTCACTCCATCACCCCTCACTCTGAACTCACTCCATGACCCTTCACACTGAACTCACTCCATCACCCCTCACTCTGAACTCACTCCATCGCGCCTGACTCTGAACTCACTCCATCACCCCTCACTCCACCACCCCTCACTCTGAACTCACTCCATCACCCCTCATTCTGAACTCACTCCATCAGCCCTCGCTCTGAACTCACTCCATGACCCTTCACACTGAACTCACTCCATCACCCCTCACTCTGAACTCACTCCATCACCCCTCACTCTGAACTCACTCCATCACCTCCCACTCTGAACTCACTCCATCACTCCTCACTCTGAACTCACTCCATCACCCCTCACTCTGAACTCACTCCATCACCCCTCACTCTGAACTTACTCCATCACCTCCCACTCTGTATTCACTCCATCACCCCTCACACTGAACTCACTCCATCACCGCTCACTCTGAACTCACTCCATCACCCCTCACTCTGAACTCACTCCATCACCTCTCACTCCATCACCCCTCAATCTGAACTCACTCCATCACCCCTCACTCTGAACTCACTCCATCACCCCTCACTCTGAACTCACTCCATCACCCCTCACTCTGAACTCACTCAATCACCCCTCACTCTGAACTCACTCCATCACCCCTCACTCTGAACTCACTCCATCACCCCTCACACTGAACTCACTCCATTTAGTTGTTAGCTAGATCTTGGTAGAAAGTTAGAGGAATGGCAGGGAAGGGAGTACAATGTTCCTCCTGCAGGATGTTTGAGGTGAGGGATGCAGTTAGTGTCCCTGCTGATTTTACCTGCAGGAAGTGCTGCCATCTCCAGCTCCTCCAAGACCGAGTTAGGGAACTGGAGCTGGAGTTGGAAGAACTTCGGATCATTCGGGAGGCAGAAGGGGTCATAGATAGCAGCTTCAGGGAATTAGTTACACCAAAGATTGGAGATAGGTGGGTAACTGTAAGAGGGACTGGGAAAAAACAGTCAGTGCAGGGATCCCCTGCGGTCGTTCCCCTGAGAAACAAGTATACCGCTTTGGATACTTGTGGGGGGGACGACTTACCAGGGGTAAGCCATGGGGTACGGGCCTCTGGCACGGAGTCTGTCCCTGTTGCTCAGAAGGGAAGGGGGGAGAGGAGCAGAGCATTAGTAATTGGGGACTCTATAGTCAGGGGCACAGATAGGAGATTTTGTGGGAGCGTGAGAGACTCACGTTTGGTATGTTGCCTCCCAGGTGCAAGGGTACGTGATGTCTCGGATCGTGTTTTCCGGGTCCTTAGGGGGGAGGGGGAGCAGCCCCAAGTCGTGGTCCACATTGGCACCAACGACATAGGTAGGAAAGGGGACAAGGATGTCAGGCAGGCTTTCAGGGAGCTAGGATGGAAGCTCAGAACTAGAACAAACAGAGTTGTTATCTCTGGGTTGTTGCCCGTGCCACGTGATAGTGAGATGAGGAATAGGGAGAGAGAGCATTTAAACACGTGGCTACAGGGATGGTGCAGGCGGGAGGGTTTCAGATTTTTGGATAACTGGGGCTCTTTCTGGGGAAGGTGGGACCTCTACAGACAGGATGGTCTACATCTGAACCTGAGGGGCACAAATATCCTGGGGGGGAGATTTGTTAGTGCTCTTTGGGGGGGTTTAAACTAATGCAGCAGGGGCATGGGAACCTGGATTGTAGTTTTAGGGTAAGGGAGAATGAGAGTATAGAGGTCAGGAGCACAGATTTGACGTCGCAGGAGGGGGCCAGCGTTCAGGTAGGTGGTTTGAAGTGTGTCTACTTCAATGCCAGGAGTATACGAAACAAGGTAGGGGAACTGGCAGCGTGGGTTGGTACCTGGGACTTCGATGTTGTGGCCATTTCGGAGACATGGATAGAGCAGGGACAGGAATGGATGTTGCAGGTTCCGGGGTTTAGGTGTTTTAGTAAGCTCAGAGAAGGAGGCAAAAGAGGGGGAGGTGTGGCGCTGCTAGTCAAGAGCAGTATTACGGTGGCGGAGAGGATGCTAGATGGGGACTCTTCTTCCGAGGTAGTATTGGCTGAAGTTAGAAACAGGAAAGGAGAGGTCACCCTGTTGGGAGTTTTTTATAGGCCTCCTAATAGTTCTAGGGATGTAGAGGAAAGGATGGCGAAGATGATTCTGGATATGAGCGAAAGTAACAGGGTAGTTATTATGGGAGACTTTAACTTTCCAAATATTGACTGGAAAAGATATAGTTCGAGTACAATAGATGGGTCGTTTTTTGTACAGTGTGTGCAGGAGGGTTTCCTGAAACAATATGTTGACAGGCCAACAAGAGGCGAGGCCACGTTGGATTTGGTTTTGGGTAATGAACCAGGCCAGGTGTTGGATTTGGAGGTAGGAGAGCACTTTGGGGACAGTGACCACAATTCGGTGACGTTTACGTTAATGATGGAAAGGGATAAGTATACACCGCAGGGCAAGAGTTATAGCTGGGGGAAGGGCAATTATGATGCCATTAGACGTGACTTGGGGGGCATAAGGTGGAGAAGTAGGCTGCAAGTGTTGGGCACACTGGATAAGTGGGGCTTGTTCAAGGATCAGCTACTGCGTGTTCTTGATAAGTATGTACCGGTCAGACAGGGAGGAAGGCGTCGAGTGAGGGAACCGTGGTTTACCAGGGAAGTGGAATCTCTTGTTAAGAGGAAGAAGGAGGCCTATGTGAAGATGAAGTGTGAAGTTTCGGTTGGGGCGATGGATAGTTACAAGGTAGCGAGGAAGGATCTAAAGAGAGAGCTAAGACGAGCAAGGAGGGGACATGAGAAGTATTTGGCAGGAAGGATCAAGGAAAACCCAAAAGCTTTCTATAGGTATGTCAGGAATAAGCGAATGACTAGGGAAAGAGTAGGACCAGTCAAGGACAGGGATGGGAAATTGTGTGTGGAGTCTGAAGAGATAGGCGAGATACTAAATGAATATTTTTCGTCAGTATTCACTCAGGAAAAAGATAATGTTGTGGAGGAGAATGCTGAGCCCCAGGCTAATAGAATAGATGGCATTGAGGTACGTAGGGAAGAGGTGTTGGCAATTCTGGACAGGCTGAAAATAGATAAGTCCCCGGGACCTGATGGGATTTATCCTAGGATTCTATGGGAGGCCAGGGAAGAGATTGCTGGACCTTTGGCTTTGATTTTTATGTCATCATTGGCTACAGGAATAGTACCAGAGGACTGGAGGACAGCAAATGTGGTCCCTTTGTTCAAAAAGGGGAGCAGAGACAACCCCGGCAACTATAGACCGGTGAGCCTCACGTCTGTAGTGGGTAAAGTCTTGGAGGGGATTATAAGGGACAAGATTTATAATCATCTAGATAGGAATGATATGATCAGGGATAGTCAGCATGGCTTTGTGAAGGGTAGGTCATGCCTCACAAACCTTATTGAGTTCTTTGAGAAGGTGACTGAACAGGTAGACGAGGGTAGAGCAGTTGATGTGGTGTATATGGATTTCAGCAAAGCGTTTGATAAGGTTCCCCACGGTAGGCTATTGCAAAAAATACGGAGGCTGGGGATTAAGGGTGATTTAGAGATGTGGATCAGAAATTGGCTAGCTGAAAGAAGACAGAGGGTGGTGGTTGATGGGAAATGTTCAGAATGGAGTACAGTCACAAGTGGAGTACCACAAGGATCTGTTCTGGGGCCGTTGCTGTTTGTCATTTTTATCAATGACCTAGAGGAAGGCACAGAAGGGTGGGTGAGTAAATTTGCAGATGATACTAAAGTCGGTGGTGTTGTCGATAGTGTGGAAGGATGTAGCAGGTTACAGAGGGATATAGATAAGCTGCAGAGCTGGGCTGAGAGGTGGCAAATGGAGTTTAATGTAGAGAAGTGTGAGGTGATTCACTTTGGAAGGAATAACAGGAATGCGGAATATTTGGCTAATGGTAAAGTTCTTGAAAGTGTGGCTGAGCAGAGGGATCTAGGTGTCCATGTACATAGATCCCTGAAAGTTGCCACCCAGGTTGATAGGGTTGTGAAGAAGGCCTATGGAGTGTTGGCCTTTATTGGTAGAGGGATTGAGTTCCGGAGTCGGGAGGTCATGTTGCAGCTGTACAGAACTCTGGTCCGGCCGCATTTGGAGTATTGCGTACAGTTCTGGTCACCGCATTATAGGAAGGACGTGGAGGCTTTGGAGCGGGTGCAGAGGAGATTTACCAGGATGTTGCCTGGTATGGAGGGAAAATCTTATGAGGAAAGGCTGATGGACTTGAGGTTGTTTTCGTTGGAGAGAAGAAGGTTAAGAGGAGACTTAATAGAGGCATACAAAATGATCAGGGGGTTGGATAGGGTGGACAGTGAGAGCCTTCTCCCGCGGATGGATATGGCTGGCACGAGGGGACATAACTTTAAACTGAGGGGTAATAGATATAGGACAGAGGTCAGAGGTAGGTTCTTTACACAAAGAGTAGTGAGGCCGTGGAATGCCCTACCTGCTACAGTAGTGAACTCGCCAACATTGAGGGCATTTAAAAGTTTATTGGATAAACATATGGATGATAATGGCATAGTGTAGGTTAGATGGCTTTTGTTTCGGTGCAACATCGTGGGCCGAAGGGCCTGTACTGCGCTGTATTGTTCTATGTTCTATGTTCTATGTTCTATCACCACCCACTCTGAACTCACTCCATCACCCCTCACTCTGAACTCACTCCATCACCCCTCACTCTGAACTCTCTCCATCACCCCTCACTCTGAACTCACTCCATCACCCTTCACTCTGAACTCACTCCATCACCCCTCACTCTGAAATCACTTCATCACACCTCATTCCATCATCCCTCACTCTGAACTCACTCCATCACCCCTCATTCTGAACTCACTCCATCACCCCTCATTCTGAACTCACTCCATCACACCTCACTCTGAACTCACTCCATCTCTCCTCACTCTGAACTCATTCCATCACCCCTCACTCCATCACCCATCACTCTGAACTCACCCCATCACCCCTCATTCTGAACTCACTCCACCACCTCCCACTCTTAACTCACTCCATCACCCCTCACTCTGAACTCACTCCATCACACCTCACTCTGAACTCACTCCATCACCCCTCACTCTGAACTCATTTCATCACCCCTCACTCCATCACCCCTCACTCTGAACTCACTCCATCACCCCTCACTCTGAACTTACTCCAACACCCCTCACTCTGAACTCAGTTCATCACCCCTCACACTGAACTCACTCCATCACCGCTCACTCTGAACTCACTCCATCACCCCTCACTCTGAACTCACTCCATCACCTCTCACTCCATCACCCCTCAATCTGAACTCACTCCATCACCCCTCACTCTGAACTCACTCCATCACCCCTCACTCTGAACTCACTCCATCACCCCTCACTCTGAACTCACTCCATCACCTCCCACTCTGAACCCACTCCATTACCCCTCACTCTGAACTCACTCCATCACCCATCACTCTGAACTCACTCCATCACCCCTCACTCTGAACTCACTCCATCACCCCTCACTATGAACTCATTCCATTATCCCTCACTCCATCACCCCTCACTCTGAACTCACTCCATCACCCCTCACTCTGAACTCACTCCATCACCTCCCACTCAGAACTCACTCCATCTCCGCTCACTCTGAACTCACTCCATCACCCCTCACTGTGAACTCACTCCATCACCCCTCACTCTGAACTCACTCCATGACCCTTTACACTGAACTCACTCCATCACCCCTCACTCTGAACTCACTCCATCACGCCTGACTCTGAACTCACTCCATCACCCCGCACTCCACCACCCATCACTCTGAACTCACTCCATCAGCCCTCGCTCTGAACTCACTCCACGACCCTTCACACTGAACTCACTCCATCACCCCTCACTCTGAACTCACTCCATCACCCCTCACTCTGAACTCACTCCATCACCTCCCACTCTGAACTCACTCCATCACTCCTCACTCTGAACTCACTCCATCACCCCTCACTCTGAACTCACTCCATCACCCCTCACTCTGAACGCACTCCATCACCCCTCACTCTGAACTCACTCCATCACCCCTCACACTGAACTCACTCCAACACCACCCACTCTGAACTCACTCCATCACCCCTCACTCTGAACTCACTCCATCACCCCTCACTCTGAACTCACTCCATCACCCCTCACTCTGAACTCACTCCATAACCCCTCACTCTGAACTCACTCCATCACCCCTCACTCTGAACTCACTCCATCACACCTCACTCTGAACTCACTCCATCACCCCTCACTCTGAACTCATTTCATCACCCCTCACTCCATCACCCCTCACTCTGAACTCACTCCATCACCCCTCACTCTGAACTTACTCCATCACCTCCCACTCTGTATTCACTCCATCACCCCTCACACTGAACTCACTCCATCACCGCTCACTCTGAACTCACTCCATCACCCCTCACTCTGAACTCACTCCATCACCTCTCACTCCATCACCCCTCAATCTGTACTCACTCCATCACCCCTCACTCTGAACTCACTCCATCACCCCTCACTCTGAACTCACTCCATCACCCCTTACTCTGAACTCACTCCATCACCTCCCACTCTGAACCCACTCCATTACCCCTCACTCTGAACTCACTCCATCACCCATCACTCTGACCTCACTCCATCACCCCTCACTCTGAACTCACTCCATCACCCCTCACTCTGAACTGATTCCATCAACCCTCACTCCATCAGCCCTCACTCTGAACTCACTCCATCACCCCTCACTCTGAACTCACTCCATCACCTCCCACTCAGAACTCACTCCATCACCCCTCACTCTGAACTCACTCCATCACCCCTCACTCTGAACTCACTCCATGACCCTTCACACTGAACTCACTCTATCACCCCTCACTCTGAACTCACTCCATCACGCCTGACTCTGAACTCACTCCATCACCCCTCACTCCACCACCCCTCACTCTGAACTCACTCCATCACCCCTCATTCTGAACTCACTCCATCAGCCCTCGCTCTGAACTCACTCCATCACACCTCACTCTGAACTTACTCCATCAACCCTCACTCTGAACTCATTCCATCACCCCTCACTCCATCACCCCTCACTCTGAACTCACTCCATCACCCCTAATTCTGAACTCACTCCACCACCTCCCACTCTGAACTCACTCCATCACCCCGCATTTTGAACTCATTTCATCACCCCTCACTCCATCATCCCTCACTCTGAACTCACTCCATCACTACTCACTCTGAACTCACTCCATCGCCCCTCACTCTGAACTCACTCCATCACCCCTCACTCTGAACTCACTCCATCACATCCCAATCTGAACTCACTCCATCACCCCTCACTCTGAACTCACTCCATCACCCCTCACTCTGAACTCACTCCATCGCCCCTCACTCTGAACTCACTCCATCACCCCTCACTCTGAACTCACTCCATCACCCCTCACTCTGAACTCACTCCATCACCCCTCAATCTGAGCTCACTCCATCACCCCTCACTCTGAACTCACTCCATCACCCCTCACTCCACCACCCCTCACTCTGAACTCACTCCATCACCCCTCATTCTGAACTCACTTCATCACCCCTCACTCTGAACACACTCCATCACCCCTCACTCTGAACTCATTTCATCACCCCTCACTCCATCACCCCTCACTCTGAACTCACTCCATCACCCCTCACTCTGAACTCACTCCATCACCTCCCACTCTGAACTCACTCCATCACCCCTCACTCTGAACTCACTCCATCACCCCTCACTCTGAACTCACTCCATCACCCCTCACTCTGAACTCACTCCATCACCTCCCACTCTGAACTCACTCCATCACCCCTCACTCTGAACTCACTTCATCACCCCTCACTCTGAACACACTCCATCACCCCTCACTCTGAACTCATTTCATCACCCCTCACTCCATCACCCCTCACTCTGAACTCACTCCATCACCCCTCACTCTGAACTCACTCCATCACCTCCCACTCTGAACTCACTCCATCACCCCTCACTCTGAACTCACTCCATCACCCCTCACTCTGAACTCACTCCATGACCCTTCACACTGAACTCACTCCATCACCCCTCACTCTGAACTCACTCCATCACGCCTGACTCTGAACTCACTCCATCACCCCGCACTCCACCACCCCTCACTCTGAACTCACTCCATCAGCCCTCGCTCTGAACTCACTCCACGACCCTTCACACTGAACTCACTCCATCACCCCTCACTCTGAACTCACTCCATCACCCCTCACTCTGAACTCACTCCATCACCTCCCACTCTGAACTCACTCCATCACTCCTCACTCTGAACTCACTCCATCACCCCTCACTCTGAACTCACTCCATCACCCCTCACTCTGAACGCACTCCATCACCCCTCACTCTGAACTCACTCCATCACCCCTCACACTGAACTCACTCCATCACCACCCACTCTGAACTCACTCCATCACCCCTCACTCTGAACTCACTCCATCACCCCTCACTCTGAACTCACTCCATCACCCCTCACTCTGAACTCACTCCATAACCCCTCACTCTGAACTCACTCCATCACCCCTCACTCTGAACTCACTCCATCACACCTCACTCTGACCTCACTCCATCACCCCTCACTCTGAACTCATTTCAACACCCCTCACTCCATCACCACTCACTCTGAACTCACTCCATCACCCCTCACTCTGAAATTACTCCATCACCTCCCACTCTGTATTCACTCCATCACCCCTCACACTGAACTCACTCCATCACCGCTCACTCTGAACTCACTCCATCACCCCTCACTCTGAACTCACTCCATCACCTCTCACTCCATCACCCCTCAATCTGAACTCACTCCATCACCCCTCACTCTGAACTCACTCCATCACCCCTCACTCTGAACTCACTCCATCACCCCTTACTCTGAACTCACTCCATCACCTCCCACTCTGAACCCACTCCATTACCCCTCACTCTGAACTCACTCCATCACCCATCACTCTGAACTCACTCCATCACCCCTCACTCTGAACTCACTCCATCACCCCTCACTCTGAACTGATTCCATCAACCCTCACTCCATCAGCCCTCACTCTGAACTCACTCCATCACCCCTCACTCTGAACTCACTCCATCACCTCCCACTCAGAACTCACTCCATCACCCCTCACTCTGAACTCACTCCATCACCCCTCACTCTGAACTCACTCCATGACCCTTCACACTGAACTCACTCTATCACCCCTCACTCTGAACTCACTCCATCACGCCTGACTCTGAACTCACTCCATCACCCCTCACTCCACCACCCCTCACTCTGAACTCACTCCATCACCCCTCATTCAAACTCACTCCATCAGCCCTCGCTCTGAATTCACTCCATGACCCTTCACACTGAACTCACTCCATCACCCCTCACTCTGAACTCACTCTATCACCCCTCACTCTGAACTCACTCCATCACCCCTCACTCTGAACTCACTGCATGACCCTTCAGACTGAACTCACTCCATCACCCCTCACTCTGAACTCACTCCATCGCGCCTGACTCTGAACTCACTCCATCACCCCTCACTCCACCACCCCTCACTCTGAACTCACTCCATCACCCCTCATTCTGAACTCACTCCATCAGCCCTCGCTCTGAACTCACTCCATCACACCTCACTCTGAACTTACTCCATCAACCCTCACTCTGAACTCATTCCATCACCCCTCACTCCATCACCCCTCACTCTGAACTCACTCCATGACCCCTAATTCTGAACTCACTCCACCACCTCCCACTCTGAACTCACTCCATCACCCCTCATTTTGAACTCATTTCATCACCCCTCACTCCATCGCCCCTCACTCTGAACTCACTCCATCACCCCTCACTCTGAACTCACTCCATCACATCCCAATCTGAACTCACTCCATCACCCCTCACTCTGAACTCACTCCATCACCCCTCACTCTGAACTCACTCCATCGCCCCTCACTCTGAACTCACTCCATCACCCCTCACTCTGAACTCACTCCATCACCCCTCACTCTGAACTCACTCCATCACCCCTCAATCTGAACTCACTCCATCACCCCTCACTCTGAACTCACTCCATCACCCCTCACTCCACCACCCCTCACTCTGAACTCACTCCATCACCCCTCATTCTGAACTCACTTCATCACCCCTCACTCTGAACACACTCCATCACCCCTCACTCTGAACTCATTTCATCACCCCTCACTCCATTACCCCTCACTCTGAACTCACTCCATCACCCCTCACTCTGAACTCACTCCATCACCTCCCACTCTGAACTCACTCCATCACCCCTCACTCTGAACTCACTCCATCACCCCTCACTCTGAACTCACTCCATCACCCCTCACTCTGAACTCACTCCATCACCTCCCACTCTGAACTCACTCCATCACCCCTCACTCTGAACTCATTTCATCACCCCTCACTCTGAACACACTCCATCACCCCTCACTCTGAACTCATTTCATCACCCCTCACTCCATCACCCCTCACTCTGAACTCACTCCATCACCCCTCACTCTGAACTCACTCCATCACCTCCCACTCTGAACTCACTCCATCACCCCTCACTCTGAACTCACTCCATCACACCTCACTCTGAACTCACTCCATCACCCCTCACTCTGAACTCATTCCATCACCCCTCACTCCATCAGCCCTCACTCTGATCTCACTCCATCACCCCGCACTCTGAACTCACTCCATCACCACTCACTCTATCACCCCTCACTCTGAACTCACTCCATCACCCCTCACTCTGATCTCACTCCATGACACCTCAGTCTGAACTCACTCCAACACCCCTCACTCTGAAATCATTCCATCACCCCTCACTCTGAACTCACTCCATCACCCCTCACTCTGAACTCACTCCATCACCCCTCACTCTGAACTCACTCCATCACATCCCACTCTGAACTCACTCCATCACCCCTCACTCTGAACTCACTCCGTCACCCCTCACTCTGAACTCACTCCATCACCCCTCACTCCATCACCCCTCAATCTGAACTCACTCCAGCACCCCTCACTCTGAACTCACTCCATCACCTCCCACTCTGAACTCACTCCATCACCCCTCACTCTGAACTCACTCCATCACCCCTCACTCTGAACTCACTCCATCACCCCTCACTCTGAACTCACTCCATCACCCCTCACTCTGAACTCACTCCATCACCCCTCACTCTGAACTCACTGCATCACCCCTCACTCCATCACCCCTCACTCTGAACTCACTCCATCACCGCTCACTCCATCACCCCTCAATCTGAACTCACTCCATCACCCCTCACTCTGAACTCACTCCATCACCCCTCACTCTGAACACACTGTATCACCCCTCACTCTGAACTCACTCCATCACCTCCCACTCTGAACTCACTCCATCACCCCTCACTCTGAACTCACTCCATCACCCCTCACTCTGAACTCACTCCATCACCCCTCAATCTGAACTCACTCCATCACACCTCACTCTGAACTTACTCCATCACCCCTCACTCTGAACTCATTCCATCACCCCTCACTCCATCACCCCTCACTCTGAACTCACTCCATCACCCCTCATTCTGAACTCACTCCACCACCTCCCACTCTGAACTCACTCCATCACCCCTCACTCTGAACTCACTCCTTCTCACCTCACTCTGAACTCACTCCATCACCCCTCACTCTGAATTCACTCCATCACCCCTCACTCAGAACTCACTCCATCACATACCACTCTGAACTCACTCCATCACCCCTCACTCTGAACTCACTCCATCACCCCTCACTCTGAACTCACTCCATCGCCCCTCACTCTGAACTCACTCCATCACCCCTCACTCTGAACTCACTCCATCACCCCTCAATCTGAACTCACTCCATCACCCCTCACTCTGAACTCACTCCATCACCCCTCACTCCACCACCCCTCACTCTGAACTCACTCCATCACCCCTCATTCTGAACTCACTCTATCACACCTCACTCTGAACTCACTCCATCACACCTCACTCTGAACTTACTCCAACACCCCTCACTCTGAACTCATTCCATCACCCCTCAGTCCATCACCCCTCACTCTGAACTCACTCCATCACCCCTCATTCTGAACTCACTCCACCACCTCCCACTCTGAACTCACTCCATCACCCCTCACTCTGAACACACTCCATCACCCCTCACTCTGAACTCACTCCATCACCCCTCACTCTGAACTCACTCCATCACCTCCCACTCTGAACTCACTCCATCACCCCTCACTCTGAACTCACTCCATCACCCCTCACTCTGAACTCACTCCATCACACCTCACTCTGAACTCACTCCATCACCCCTCACTCCATCAGCCCTCACTCTGAACTCACTCCATCACCCCTCACTCTGAACTCACTCCATCACCACTCACTCTATCACCCCTCACTCTGAACTCACTCCATCACTCCTCACTCTGAACTCACTCCATGACACCTCAGTCTGAACTCACTCCATCACCCCGCATTTTGAACTCATTTCATCACCCCTCACTCCATCATCCCTCACTCTGAACTCACTCCATCACTACTCACTCTGAACTCACTCCATCGCCCCTCACTCTGAACTCACTCCATCACCCCTCACTCTGAACTCACTCCATCACATCCCAATCTGAACTCACTCCATCACCCCTCACTCTGAACTCACTCCATCACCCCTCACTCTGAACTCACTCCATCGCCCCTCACTCTGAACTCACTCCATCACCCCTCACTCTGAACTCACTCCATCACCCCTCACTCTGAACTCACTCCATCACCCCTCAATCTGAGCTCACTCCATCACCCCTCACTCTGAACTCACTCCATCACCCCTCACTCCACCACCCCTCACTCTGAACTCACTCCATCACCCCTCATTCTGAACTCACTTCATCACCCCTCACTCTGAACACACTCCATCACCCCTCACTCTGAACTCATTTCATCACCCCTCACTCCATCACCCCTCACTCTGAACTCACTCCATCACCCCTCACTCTGAACTCACTCCATCACCTCCCACTCTGAACTCACTCCATCACCCCTCACTCTGAACTCACTCCATCACCCCTCACTCTGAACTCACTCCATCACCCCTCACTCTGAACTCACTCCATCACCTCCCACTCTGAACTCACTCCATCACCCCTCACTCTGAACTCACTTCATCACCCCTCACTCTGAACACACTCCATCACCCCTCACTCTGAACTCATTTCATCACCCCTCACTCCATCACCCCTCACTCTGAACTCACTCCATCACCCCTCACTCTGAACTCACTCCATCACCTCCCACTCTGAACTCACTCCATCACCCCTCACTCTGAACTCACTCCATCACCCCTCACTCTGAACTCACTCCATGACCCTTCACACTGAACTCACTCCATCACCCCTCACTCTGAACTCACTCCATCACGCCTGACTCTGAACTCACTCCATCACCCCGCACTCCACCACCCCTCACTCTGAACTCACTCCATCAGCCCTCGCTCTGAACTCACTCCACGACCCTTCACACTGAACTCACTCCATCACCCCTCACTCTGAACTCACTCCATCACCCCTCACTCTGAACTCACTCCATCACCTCCCACTCTGAACTCACTCCATCACTCCTCACTCTGAACTCACTCCATCACCCCTCACTCTGAACTCACTCCATCACCCCTCACTCTGAACGCACTCCATCACCCCTCACTCTGAACTCACTCCATCACCCCTCACACTGAACTCACTCCATCACCACCCACTCTGAACTCACTCCATCACCCCTCACTCTGAACTCACTCCATCACCCCTCACTCTGAACTCACTCCATCACCCCTCACTCTGAACTCACTCCATAACCCCTCACTCTGAACTCACTCCATCACCCCTCACTCTGAACTCACTCCATCACACCTCACTCTGACCTCACTCCATCACCCCTCACTCTGAACTCATTTCAACACCCCTCACTCCATCACCACTCACTCTGAACTCACTCCATCACCCCTCACTCTGAAATTACTCCATCACCTCCCACTCTGTATTCACTCCATCACCCCTCACACTGAACTCACTCCATCACCGCTCACTCTGAACTCACTCCATCACCCCTCACTCTGAACTCACTCCATCACCTCTCACTCCATCACCCCTCAATCTGAACTCACTCCATCACCCCTCACTCTGAACTCACTCCATCACCCCTCACTCTGAACTCACTCCATCACCCCTTACTCTGAACTCACTCCATCACCTCCCACTCTGAACCCACTCCATTACCCCTCACTCTGAACTCACTCCATCACCCATCACTCTGAACTCACTCCATCACCCCTCACTCTGAACTCACTCCATCACCCCTCACTCTGAACTGATTCCATCAACCCTCACTCCATCAGCCCTCACTCTGAACTCACTCCATCACCCCTCACTCTGAACTCACTCCATCACCTCCCACTCAGAACTCACTCCATCACCCCTCACTCTGAACTCACTCCATCACCCCTCACTCTGAACTCACTCCATGACCCTTCACACTGAACTCACTCTATCACCCCTCACTCTGAACTCACTCCATCACGCCTGACTCTGAACTCACTCCATCACCCCTCACTCCACCACCCCTCACTCTGAACTCACTCCATCACCCCTCATTCAAACTCACTCCATCAGCCCTCGCTCTGAATTCACTCCATGACCCTTCACACTGAACTCACTCCATCACCCCTCACTCTGAACTCACTCTATCACCCCTCACTCTGAACTCACTCCATCACCCCTCACTCTGAACTCACTGCATGACCCTTCAGACTGAACTCACTCCATCACCCCTCACTCTGAACTCACTCCATCGCGCCTGACTCTGAACTCACTCCATCACCCCTCACTCCACCACCCCTCACTCTGAACTCACTCCATCACCCCTCATTCTGAACTCACTCCATCAGCCCTCGCTCTGAACTCACTCCATCACACCTCACTCTGAACTTACTCCATCAACCCTCACTCTGAACTCATTCCATCACCCCTCACTCCATCACCCCTCACTCTGAACTCACTCCATGACCCCTAATTCTGAACTCACTCCACCACCTCCCACTCTGAACTCACTCCATCACCCCTCATTTTGAACTCATTTCATCACCCCTCACTCCATCGCCCCTCACTCTGAACTCACTCCATCACCCCTCACTCTGAACTCACTCCATCACATCCCAATCTGAACTCACTCCATCACCCCTCACTCTGAACTCACTCCATCACCCCTCACTCTGAACTCACTCCATCGCCCCTCACTCTGAACTCACTCCATCACCCCTCACTCTGAACTCACTCCATCACCCCTCACTCTGAACTCACTCCATCACCCCTCAATCTGAACTCACTCCATCACCCCTCACTCTGAACTCACTCCATCACCCCTCACTCCACCACCCCTCACTCTGAACTCACTCCATCACCCCTCATTCTGAACTCACTTCATCACCCCTCACTCTGAACACACTCCATCACCCCTCACTCTGAACTCATTTCATCACCCCTCACTCCATTACCCCTCACTCTGAACTCACTCCATCACCCCTCACTCTGAACTCACTCCATCACCTCCCACTCTGAACTCACTCCATCACCCCTCACTCTGAACTCACTCCATCACCCCTCACTCTGAACTCACTCCATCACCCCTCACTCTGAACTCACTCCATCACCTCCCACTCTGAACTCACTCCATCACCCCTCACTCTGAACTCATTTCATCACCCCTCACTCTGAACACACTCCATCACCCCTCACTCTGAACTCATTTCATCACCCCTCACTCCATCACCCCTCACTCTGAACTCACTCCATCACCCCTCACTCTGAACTCACTCCATCACCTCCCACTCTGAACTCACTCCATCACCCCTCACTCTGAACTCACTCCATCACACCTCACTCTGAACTCACTCCATCACCCCTCACTCTGAACTCATTCCATCACCCCTCACTCCATCAGCCCTCACTCTGATCTCACTCCATCACCCCGCACTCTGAACTCACTCCATCACCACTCACTCTATCACCCCTCACTCTGAACTCACTCCATCACCCCTCACTCTGATCTCACTCCATGACACCTCAGTCTGAACTCACTCCAACACCCCTCACTCTGAAATCATTCCATCACCCCTCACTCTGAACTCACTCCATCACCCCTCACTCTGAACTCACTCCATCACCCCTCACTCTGAACTCACTCCATCACCTCCCACTCTGAACTCACTCCATCACCCCTCACTCTGAACTCACTCCGTCACCCCTCACTCTGAACTCACTCCATCACCCCTCACTCCATCACCCCTCAATCTGAACTCACTCCATCACCCCTCACTCTGAACTCACTCCATCACCTCCCACTCTGAACTCACTCCATCACCCCTCACTCTGAACTCACTCCATCACCCCTCACTCTGAACTCACTCCATCACCCCTCACTCTGAACTCACTCCATCACCCCTCACTCTGAACTCACTCCATCACCCCTCACTCTGAACTCACTGCATCACCCCTCACTCCATCACCCCTCACTCTGAACTCACTCCATCACCGCTCACTCCATCACCCCTCAATCTGAACTCACTCCATCACCCCTCACTCTGAACTCACTCCATCACCCCTCACTCTGAACACACTGTATCACCCCTCACTCTGAACTCACTCCATCACCTCCCACTCTGAACTCACTCCATCACCCCTCACTCTGAACTCACTCCATCACCCCTCACTCTGAACTCACTCCATCACCCCTCAATCTGAACTCACTCCATCACACCTCACTCTGAACTTACTCCATCACCCCTCACTCTGAACTCATTCCATCACCCCTCACTCCATCACCCCTCACTCTGAACTCACTCCATCACCCCTCATTCTGAACTCACTCCACCACCTCCCACTCTGAACTCACTCCATCACCCCTCACTCTGAACTCACTCCTTCTCACCTCACTCTGAACTCACTCCATCACCCCTCACTCTGAATTCACTCCATCACCCCTCACTCAGAACTCACTCCATCACATACCACTCTGAACTCACTCCATCACCCCTCACTCTGAACTCACTCCATCACCCCTCACTCTGAACTCACTCCATCGCCCCTCACTCTGAACTCACTCCATCACCCCTCACTCTGAACTCACTCCATCACCCCTCAATCTGAACTCACTCCATCACCCCTCACTCTGAACTCACTCCATCACCCCTCACTCCACCACCCCTCACTCTGAACTCACTCCATCACCCCTCATTCTGAACTCACTCTATCACACCTCACTCTGAACTCACTCCATCACACCTCACTCTGAACTTACTCCAACACCCCTCACTCTGAACTCATTCCATCACCCCTCAGTCCATCACCCCTCACTCTGAACTCACTCCATCACCCCTCATTCTGAACTCACTCCACCACCTCCCACTCTGAACTCACTCCATCACCCCTCACTCTGAACACACTCCATCACCCCTCACTCTGAACTCACTCCATCACCCCTCACTCTGAACTCACTCCATCACCTCCCACTCTGAACTCACTCCATCACCCCTCACTCTGAACTCACTCCATCACCCCTCACTCTGAACTCACTCCATCACACCTCACTCTGAACTCACTCCATCACCCCTCACTCCATCAGCCCTCACTCTGAACTCACTCCATCACCCCTCACTCTGAACTCACTCCATCACCACTCACTCTATCACCCCTCACTCTGAACTCACTCCATCACTCCTCACTCTGAACTCACTCCATGACACCTCAGTCTGAACTCACTCCATCACCCCTCACTCTGAACTCATTCCATCACCCCTCACTCTGAACTCACTCCATCACCCCTCACTCTGAACTCACTCCATCACACCTCACTCTGAACTCACTCCATCACCTCCCACTCTGAACTCACTCCATCACACCTCACTCTGAACTCACTCCGTCACCCCTCACTCTGAACTCACTCCATCACCCCTCACTCCATCACCTCCCACTCTGAAAACACTCCATCACCCCTCACTCTGAACTCACTCCATCACCCCTCACTCTGAACTCACTCCATCACCCCTCACTCTGAACTCACTCCTTCACCCCTCACTCTGAACTCACTCCATCACCCCTCACTCTGAACTCACTCCATCACCGCTCACTCCATCACCACTCACTCTGAACTCACTCCATCACCGCTCACTCCATCACCCCTCAATCTGAACTCACTCCATCACCCCTCACTCTGAACTCACTCCATCACCCCTCAATCTGAACTCACTCCATCACCCCTCACTCTGAACTCAATCCATGACCCCTCACTCTGAACACACTGCATCACCCCTCACTCTGAACTCACTCCATCACCTCCCACTCTGAACTCACTCCATCACCCCTCACTCTGAACTCACTCCATCACCCCTCACTTTGAACTCACTCCATCACCCCTCAATCTGAACTCACTCCATCACACCTCACTCTGAACTTACTCCATCACCCCTCACTCTGAACTCATTCCATCACCCCTCACTCCATCACCCCTCACACTGAACTCACTCCATCACCCCTCATTCTGAACTCACTCCACCACCTCCCACTCTGAACTCACTCCATCACCCCTCACTCTGAACTCACTCCATCACACCTCACTCTGAACTCACTCCATCACCCCTCACTCTGAATTCATTCCATCACCCCTCACTCCATCACCCCTCACTCTGAACTCACTCCATCACATCCCACTCTGAACTCACTCCATCACCCCTCACTCTGAACTCACTCCATCGCCCCTCACTCTGAACTCACTCCATCACCCATCACTCTGAACTCACTCCATCACCCCTCACTCTGAACTCACTCCATCACCCCTCACTCTGAACTCATTCCATCACCCCTCGCTCCATCACCCCTCACTCTGAACTCACTCCATCACCCCTCACTCTGAACTCACTCCATCACCTCCCACTCTGAAGTCACTCCATCACCCCTCACTCTGAACTCACTCCATCACCCCTCACTCTGAACTCACTCCATCACCCCTCACTCCATCAGCCCTCACTCTGAACTCACTCCATCACCCCTCACTCTGAACTCACTCCATCACCACTCACTCTATCACCTCTCACTCTGAACTCACTCCATCACCCCTCACTCTGAACTCACTCCATGACACCTCAGTCTGAACTCACTCCATCACCCCTCACTCTGAACTCATTCCATCACCCCTCACTCTGAACTCACTCCATCACCCCTCACTCTGAACTCACTCCATCACCCCTCACTCTGAACTCACTCCGTCACCCCTCACTCTGAACTCACTCCATCACCCCTCACTCCATCACCCCTCAATCTGAACTCACTCCATCACCCCTCACTCTGAACTCACTCCATCACCTCCCACTCTGAACTCACTCCATCACCCCTCACTCTGAACTCACTCCATCACCCCTCACTCTGAACTCACTCCATCACCCCTCACTGTGAACTCACTCCATCACCCCTCACTCTGAACTCACTCCATCACCCCTCACTCTGAACTCACTCCATCACCCCTCACTCCATCACCCCTCACTCTGAACTCACTCCATCACCGCTCACTCCATCACCCCTCAATCTGAACTCACTCCATCACCCCTCACTCTGAACTCACTCCATCACCCCTCACTCTGAACAAACTGCATCACCCCTCACTCTGAACTCACTCCATCACCCCTCACTCTGAACTCACTCCATCACCTCCCACTCTGAACACACTCCATCACCCCTCACTCTGAACTCACTCCATCACCCCTCACTCTGAACTCACTCCATCACCTCCCACTCTGAACTCACTCCATCACCCCTCAATCTGAACTCACTCCATCACACCTCACTCTGAACTTACTCCATCACCCCTCACTCTGAACTCATTCCATCACCCCTCACTCCATCACCCCTCACTCTGAACTCACTCCATCACCCCTCATTCTGAACTCACTCCACCACCTCCCACTCTGAACTCACTCCATCACCCCTCACTCTGAACTCACTCCTTCTCACCTCACTCTGAACTCACTCCATCACCCCTCACTCTGAATTCACTCCATCACCCCTCACTCAGAACTCACTCCATCACATCCCACTCTGAACTCACTCCATCACCCCTCACTCTGAACTCCGTCCATCACCCCTCACTCTGAACTCACTCCATCGCCCCTCACTCTGAACTCACTCCATCACCCCTCACTCTGAACTCACTCCATCACCCCTCACTCTGAACTCACTCCATCACCCCTCAATCTGAACTCACTCCATCACCCCTCACTCTGAACTCACTCCATCACCCCTCACTCCACCACCCCTCACTCTGAACTCACTCCATCACCCCTCATTCTGAACTCACTCTATCACACTCACTCTGAACTCACTCCATCACACCTCACTCTGAACTTACTCCAACACCCCTCACTCTGAACTCATTCCATCACCCCTCAGTCCATCACCCCTCACTCTGAACTCACTCCATCACCCCTCATTCTGAACTCACTCCACTACCTCCCACTCTGAACTCACTCCATCACCCCTCACTCTGAACACACTCCATCACACCTCACTCTGAACTCACTCCATCACCCCTCACTCTGAACTCATTTCATCACCCCTCACTCCATCACCCCTCACTCTGAACTCACTCCATCACCCCTCACTCTGAACTCACTCCATCACCTCCCACTCTGAACTCACTCCATCACCCCTCACTCTGAACTCACTCCATCACCCCTCACTCTGAACTCATTCCATCACCCCTCACTCCATCAGCCCTCACTCTGAACTCACTCCATCACCCCTCACTCTGAACTCACTCCATCACCACTCACTCTATCACCCCTCACTCTGAACTCACTCCATCACCCCTCACTCTGAACTCACTCCATGACACCTCAGTCTGAACTCACTCCATCACCCCTCACTCTGAACTCACTCCATCACCCCTCACTCTGAACTCACTCCATCACACCTCACTCTGAACTCACTCCATCATCCCTCACTCTGAATTCACTCCATCACCCCTCACTCAGAACTCACTCCATCACATCCCACTCTGAACTCACTCCATCACCCCTCACTCTGAACTCACTCCATCACCCCTCACTCTGAACTCACTCCATCGCCCCTCACTCAGAACTCACTCCATCACCCCTCACTCTGAACTCACTCCATCACCCCTCACTCTGAACTCACTCCATCACCCCTCAATCTGAACTCACTCCATCACCCCTCACTCTGAACACACTCCATCACCTCCCACTCTGAACTCACTCCATCACCCCTCATTCTGAACTCACTCTATCACACCTCACTCTGAACTCACTCCATCACACCTCACTCTGAACTTACTCCAACACCCCTCACTCTGAACTCATTCCATCACCCCTCAGTCCATCACCCCTCACTCTGAACTCACTCCATCACCCCTCATTCTGAACTCACTCCACCACCTCCCACTCTGAACTCACTCCATCACCCCTCACTCTGAACACACTCCATCACACCTCACTCTGAACTCACTCCATCACCCCTCACTCTGAACTCATTTCATCACCCCTCACTCCATCACCCCTCACTCTGAACTCACTCCATCACCCCTCACTCTGAACTCACTCCATCACCTCCCACTCTTAACTCACTCCATCACCCCTCACTCTGAACTCACTCCATCACCCCTCACTCTGAACTCACTCCATCACACCTCACTCTGAACTCATTCCATAACCCCTCACTCTGAACTCATTCCATCACCCCTCACTCCATCAGCCCTCACTCTGAACTCACTCCATCACCCCTCTCTCTGAACTCACTCCATCACCACTCACTCTATCACCCCTCACTCTGAACTCACTCCATCACCCCTCACTCTGAACTCACTCCATGACACCTCAGTCTGAACTCACTCCATCATCCCTCACTCTGAACTCATTCCATCACCCCTCACTCTGAACTCACTCCATCACCCCTCACTCTGAACTCACTCCATCACACCTCACTCTGAACTCACTCCGTCACCCCTCACTCTGAACTCACTCCATCACCCCTCACTACATCACCCCTCAATCTGAACTCACTCCATCACCCCTCACTCTGAACTCACTCCATCACCTCCCAATCTGAAAATACTCCATCACCCCTCACTCTGAACTCACTCCATCACCCCTCACTCTGAACTCACTCCATCACCCCTCACTCTGAACTCACTCCATCACCCCTCACTCTGAACTCACTCCATCACCGCTCACTCCATCACCACTCACTCTGAACTCACTCCATCACCGCTCACTCCATCACCCCTCAATCTGAACTCACTCCATCACCCCTCACTCTGAACTCACTCCATCACCCCTCAATCTGAACTCACTCCATCACCCCTCACTCTGAACTCACTCCATCACCCCTCACTCTGAACACACTGCATCACCCCTCACTCTGAACTCACTCCATCACCTCCCACTCTGAACTCACTCGATCACCCCTCACTCTGAACTCACTCCATCACCCCTCACTTTGAACTCACTCCATCACCCCTCAATCTGAACTCACTCCATCACCTCCCACTCTGAACTTACTCCATCACCCCTCACTCTGAACTCATTCCATCACCCCTCACTCCATCACCCCTCACTCTGAACTCACTCCATCACCCCTCATTCTGAACTCACTCCACCACCTCCCACTCTGAACTCACTCCATCACCCCTCACTCTGAACTCACTCCATCACACCTCACTCTGAACTCACTCCATCACCCCTCACTCTGAACTCATTCCATCACCCCTCACTCCATCACCCCTCACTCTGAATTCACTCCATCACCCCTCACTCTGAACTCACTCCATCACATCCCACTCTGAACTCACTCCATCACCCCTCACTCTGAACTCACTCCATCACCCCTCACTCTGAACGCACTCCACCACCTCCCACTCTGAACTCACTCCATCACCCCTCACTCTGAACTCACTCCATCACCCCTCACTCTGAACTCACTCCATCACCCCTCACTCCATCAGCCCTCACTCTGAACTCACTCCATCACCCCTCACTCTGAACTCACTCCATCACCACTCACTCTATCACCCCTCACTCTGAACTCACTCCATCACCCCTCACTCTGAACTCACTCCATGACACCTCAGTCTGAACTCACTCCATCACCCCTCACTCTGAACTCATTCCATCACCCCTCACTCTGAACTCACTCCATCACCCCTCACTCTGAACTCACTCCATCACACCTCACTCTAAACTCACTCCATCACCTCCCACTCTGAACTCACTCCATCACCCCTCACTCTGAACTCACTCCGTCACCCCTCACTCTGAACTCACTCCATCACCCCTCACTCCATCACCCCTCAATCTGAACTCACTCCATCACCCCTCACTCTGAACTCACTCCATCACCTCCCACTCTGAACTCACTCCATCACCCCTCACTCTGAACTCACTCCATCACCCCTCACTTTGAACTATCTCCATCGCCCCTCAATCTGAACTCACTCCATCACACCTCACTCTGAACTTACTCCATCACCCCTCACTCTGAACTCATTCCATCACCCCTCACTCCATCACCCCTCACTCTGAACTCACTCCATCACCCCTCATTCTGAACTCACTCCACCACCTCCCACTCTGAACTCACTCCATCACCCCTCACTCTGAACTCACTCCATCACACCTCACTCTGAACTCACTCCATCACCCCTCACTCTGAACTCATTCCATCACCCCTCACTCCATCACCCCTCACTATGAATTCACTCCATCACCCCTCACTCTGAACTCACTCCATCACATCCCACTCTGAACTCACTCCATCACCCCTCACTCTGAACTCACTCCATCACCCCTCACTCTGAACTCATTCCATCACCCCTCACTCCATCACCCCTCACTCTGAATTCACTCCATCGCCCCTCACTCTGAACTAACTCCATCGCCCATCACTCTGAACTCACTCCATCAACCCTCACTCTGAACTCACTCCCTCACCCCTCACTCTGAACTCATTCCATCACCCCTCGCTCCATCACCCCTCACTCTGAACTTACTCCATCACCCCTCATTCTGAACTCACTCCATCACCTCCCACTCTGAACTCACACCATCACCGCTCACTCTGAACTCACTCCATCACCCCTCACTCTGAACTCACTCCATCACCCCTCACTCTGAACTCACTCCATCACCCCTCACTCTGAACTCATTCCATCACCCCTCGCTCCGTCACCCCTCACTCTGAACTCACTCCATCACCCCACACTCTGAACTCACTCCATCACCTCCCACTCTGAACTCACTCCATCACCGCTCACTCTGAACTCACTCCATCAGCCCTCACTCTGAACTCACTCCATCACCCCTCACTCTGAACTCACTCCATCACCCCTCACTCTGAACTCACTCCATCACCCCTCACTCTGAACTCTCTCCATCACCCCTCACTCTGAACTCACTCCATCACCCCTCACTCCACCACCCCTCACTCTGAACTCACTCCATCACCCTCATTCTGAACTCACTCCATCAGCCCTCACTCTGAACTCACTCCATCACACCTCACTCTGAACTTACTCCATCACCCCTCACTCTGAACTCATTCCATCACCCCTCACTCCATCACCCCTCACTCTGAACTCACTCCATCACCCCTCACTCTGAACTCACTCCATCGCCCCTCACTCTGAACTCACTCCATCACCCCTCACTCTGAACTCACTCCATCACCCCTCACTCTGAACTCATTCCTTCACCCCTCACTCCATCACCCCTCACTCTGAATTCACTCCATCACCCCTCACTCTGAACTCACTCCATCACATCCCACTCTGAACTCACTCCATCACCCCTCACTCTGAACTCACTCCATCACCCCTCACTCTGAACTCACTCCATCACCCCTCACTCTGAACTCACTCCATCACCCCTCAATCTGAACTCACTCCGTCACCCCTCACTCCATCACCCCTCACTCTGAACTCACTCCATCACCCCTCACTCTGAACTCACTCTATCACCCCTCACTCTGAACTCACTCCATCACACCTCACTCCGAACTTACTCCAACACCCCTCACTCTGAACTCATTCCATCACCCCTCAGTCCATCACCCCTCACTCTGAACTCACTCCATCACCCCTCATTCTGAACTCACTCCACCACCTCCCACTCTGAACTCACTCCATCACACCTCACTCTGAACACACTCCATCACACCTCACTCTGAACTCACTCCATCACCCCTCACTCCATCAGCCCTCACTCTGAACTCACTCCATCACCCCTCACTCTGAACTCACTCCATCACCACTCACTCTATCACCCCTCACTCTGAACACACTCCATCACCCCTCACTCTGAACTCACTCCATCACCTCCCACTCTGAACTCACTCCATCACCCCTCACTCTGAACTCACTCCATCACCCCTCACTCTGAACTCACTCCATCACACCTCACTCTGAACTCACTCCATCACCCCTCACTCTGAACTCATTCCATCACCCCTCACTCCATCAGCCCTCACTCTGAACTCACTCCATCACCCCTCACTCTGAACTCACTCCATCACCACTCACTCTATCACCCCTCACTCTGAACTCACTCCATCACCCCTCACTCTGAACTCACTCCATCACCCCTCACTCTGAACTCACTCCATCACCCCTCACTCTGAACTCACTCCATCACCCCTCACTCTGAACTCACTCCATCACCCCTCACTCTGAACTCACTCCATCACCTCCCACTCTGAACTCACTCCATCACCCCTCTCTCTGAACTCACTCCGTCACCCCTCACTCTGAACTCACTCCATCACCACTCACTCCATAACCCCTCAATCTGAACTCACTCCATCACCCCTCACTCTGAACTCACTCCATCACCTCCCACTCTGAACTCACTCCATCACCCCTCAATCTGAACTCACTCCATCACCCCTCACTCTGAACTCACTCCATCACCCCTCACTCTGAACTCACTCCATCACCCCTCACTCTGAACTCACTCCAACACCCCTCACTCTGAACTCACTCCATCACCGCTCACTCCATCACCCCGCACTCTGAACTCATTTCATCACCCCTCACTCCATCACCCCTCACTCTGAACTCACTCCATCACCCCTCACTCTGAACTCACTCCATCACCCCTCACTCTGAACTCAGTCCATCACACCTCATTCTGAACTCACTCCATCAGCCCTCACTCTGAACTCACTCCATCACACCTCACTCTGAACTTACTCCATCACCCCTCACTCTGAACTCATTCCATCACCCCTCACTCCATCACCCCTCACTCTGAACTCATTCCTTCACCCCTCACTCCATCACCCCTCACTCTGGACTCACTCCATCACCTCCCACTCTGAACTCACTCCATCACCCCTCACTCTGAACTCACTCCATCACCCCTCACTCTGAACTCACTCCATCACCCCTCACTCTGAACTCACTCCATCACACCTCACTCTGAACTTACTCCATCACCCCTCACTCTGAACTCATTCCATCACCCCTCACTCCATCACCCCTCACTCTGAACTCACTCCATCACCCCTCACTCCACCACCCCTCACTCTGAACTCACTCCATCACCCCTCATTCTGAACTCACTCTATCACACTCACTCTGAACTCACTCCATCACACCTCACTCTGAACTTACTCCAACACCCCTCACTCTGAACTCATTCCATCACCCCTCAGTCCATCACCCCTCACTCTGAACTCACTCCATCACCCCTCATTCTGAACTCACTCCACTACCTCCCACTCTGAACTCACTCCATCACCCCTCACTCTGAACACACTCCATCACACCTCACTCTGAACTCACTCCATCACCCCTCACTCTGAACTCATTTCATCACCCCTCACTCCATCACCCCTCACTCTGAACTCACTCCATCACCCCTCACTCTGAACTCACTCCATCACCTCCCACTCTGAACTCACTCCATCACCCCTCACTCTGAACTCACTCCATCACCCCTCACTCTGAACTCATTCCATCACCCCTCACTCCATCAGCCCTCACTCTGAACTCACTCCATCACCCCTCACTCTGAACTCACTCCATCACCACTCACTCTATCACCCCTCACTCTGAACTCACTCCATCACCCCTCACTCTGAACTCACTCCATGACACCTCAGTCTGAACTCACTCCATCACCCCTCACTCTGAACTCACTCCATCACCCCTCACTCTGAACTCACTCCATCACACCTCACTCTGAACTCACTCCATCATCCCTCACTCTGAATTCACTCCATCACCCCTCACTCAGAACTCACTCCATCACATCCCACTCTGAACTCACTCCATCACCCCTCACTCTGAACTCACTCCATCACCCCTCACTCTGAACTCACTCCATCGCCCCTCACTCAGAACTCACTCCATCACCCCTCACTCTGAACTCACTCCATCACCCCTCACTCTGAACTCACTCCATCACCCCTCAATCTGAACTCACTCCATCACCCCTCACTCTGAACACACTCCATCACCTCCCACTCTGAACTCACTCCATCACCCCTCATTCTGAACTCACTCTATCACACCTCACTCTGAACTCACTCCATCACACCTCACTCTGAACTTACTCCAACACCCCTCACTCTGAACTCATTCCATCACCCCTCAGTCCATCACCCCTCACTCTGAACTCACTCCATCACCCCTCATTCTGAACTCACTCCACCACCTCCCACTCTGAACTCACTCCATCACCCCTCACTCTGAACACACTCCATCACACCTCACTCTGAACTCACTCCATCACCCCTCACTCTGAACTCATTTCATCACCCCTCACTCCATCACCCCTCACTCTGAACTCACTCCATCACCCCTCACTCTGAACTCACTCCATCACCTCCCACTCTTAACTCACTCCATCACCCCTCACTCTGAACTCACTCCATCACCCCTCACTCTGAACTCACTCCATCACACCTCACTCTGAACTCATTCCATAACCCCTCACTCTGAACTCATTCCATCACCCCTCACTCCATCAGCCCTCACTCTGAACTCACTCCATCACCCCTCTCTCTGAACTCACTCCATCACCACTCACTCTATCACCCCTCACTCTGAACTCACTCCATCACCCCTCACTCTGAACTCACTCCATGACACCTCAGTCTGAACTCACTCCATCATCCCTCACTCTGAACTCATTCCATCACCCCTCACTCTGAACTCACTCCATCACCCCTCACTCTGAACTCACTCCATCACACCTCACTCTGAACTCACTCCGTCACCCCTCACTCTGAACTCACTCCATCACCCCTCACTACATCACCCCTCAATCTGAACTCACTCCATCACCCCTCACTCTGAACTCACTCCATCACCTCCCAATCTGAAAATACTCCATCACCCCTCACTCTGAACTCACTCCATCACCCCTCACTCTGAACTCACTCCATCACCCCTCACTCTGAACTCACTCCATCACCCCTCACTCTGAACTCACTCCATCACCGCTCACTCCATCACCACTCACTCTGAACTCACTCCATCACCGCTCACTCCATCACCCCTCAATCTGAACTCACTCCATCACCCCTCACTCTGAACTCACTCCATCACCCCTCAATCTGAACTCACTCCATCACCCCTCACTCTGAACTCACTCCATCACCCCTCACTCTGAACACACTGCATCACCCCTCACTCTGAACTCACTCCATCACCTCCCACTCTGAACTCACTCGATCACCCCTCACTCTGAACTCACTCCATCACCCCTCACTTTGAACTCACTCCATCACCCCTCAATCTGAACTCACTCCATCACCTCCCACTCTGAACTTACTCCATCACCCCTCACTCTGAACTCATTCCATCACCCCTCACTCCATCACCCCTCACTCTGAACTCACTCCATCACCCCTCATTCTGAACTCACTCCACCACCTCCCACTCTGAACTCACTCCATCACCCCTCACTCTGAACTCACTCCATCACACCTCACTCTGAACTCACTCCATCACCCCTCACTCTGAACTCATTCCATCACCCCTCACTCCATCACCCCTCACTCTGAATTCACTCCATCACCCCTCACTCTGAACTCACTCCATCACATCCCACTCTGAACTCACTCCATCACCCCTCACTCTGAACTCACTCCATCACCCCTCACTCTGAACGCACTCCACCACCTCCCACTCTGAACTCACTCCATCACCCCTCACTCTGAACTCACTCCATCACCCCTCACTCTGAACTCACTCCATCACCCCTCACTCCATCAGCCCTCACTCTGAACTCACTCCATCACCCCTCACTCTGAACTCACTCCATCACCACTCACTCTATCACCCCTCACTCTGAACTCACTCCATCACCCCTCACTCTGAACTCACTCCATGACACCTCAGTCTGAACTCACTCCATCACCCCTCACTCTGAACTCATTCCATCACCCCTCACTCTGAACTCACTCCATCACCCCTCACTCTGAACTCACTCCATCACACCTCACTCTAAACTCACTCCATCACCTCCCACTCTGAACTCACTCCATCACCCCTCACTCTGAACTCACTCCGTCACCCCTCACTCTGAACTCACTCCATCACCCCTCACTCCATCACCCCTCAATCTGAACTCACTCCATCACCCCTCACTCTGAACTCACTCCATCACCTCCCACTCTGAACTCACTCCATCACCCCTCACTCTGAACTCACTCCATCACCCCTCACTTTGAACTATCTCCATCGCCCCTCAATCTGAACTCACTCCATCACACCTCACTCTGAACTTACTCCATCACCCCTCACTCTGAACTCATTCCATCACCCCTCACTCCATCACCCCTCACTCTGAACTCACTCCATCACCCCTCATTCTGAACTCACTCCACCACCTCCCACTCTGAACTCACTCCATCACCCCTCACTCTGAACTCACTCCATCACACCTCACTCTGAACTCACTCCATCACCCCTCACTCTGAACTCATTCCATCACCCCTCACTCCATCACCCCTCACTATGAATTCACTCCATCACCCCTCACTCTGAACTCACTCCATCACATCCCACTCTGAACTCACTCCATCACCCCTCACTCTGAACTCACTCCATCACCCCTCACTCTGAACTCATTCCATCACCCCTCACTCCATCACCCCTCACTCTGAATTCACTCCATCGCCCCTCACTCTGAACTAACTCCATCGCCCATCACTCTGAACTCACTCCATCAACCCTCACTCTGAACTCACTCCCTCACCCCTCACTCTGAACTCATTCCATCACCCCTCGCTCCATCACCCCTCACTCTGAACTTACTCCATCACCCCTCATTCTGAACTCACTCCATCACCTCCCACTCTGAACTCACACCATCACCGCTCACTCTGAACTCACTCCATCACCCCTCACTCTGAACTCACTCCATCACCCCTCACTCTGAACTCACTCCATCACCCCTCACTCTGAACTCATTCCATCACCCCTCGCTCCGTCACCCCTCACTCTGAACTCACTCCATCACCCCACACTCTGAACTCACTCCATCACCTCCCACTCTGAACTCACTCCATCACCGCTCACTCTGAACTCACTCCATCAGCCCTCACTCTGAACTCACTCCATCACCCCTCACTCTGAACTCACTCCATCACCCCTCACTCTGAACTCACTCCATCACCCCTCACTCTGAACTCTCTCCATCACCCCTCACTCTGAACTCACTCCATCACCCCTCACTCCACCACCCCTCACTCTGAACTCACTCCATCACCCTCATTCTGAACTCACTCCATCAGCCCTCACTCTGAACTCACTCCATCACACCTCACTCTGAACTTACTCCATCACCCCTCACTCTGAACTCATTCCATCACCCCTCACTCCATCACCCCTCACTCTGAACTCACTCCATCACCCCTCACTCTGAACTCACTCCATCGCCCCTCACTCTGAACTCACTCCATCACCCCTCACTCTGAACTCACTCCATCACCCCTCACTCTGAACTCATTCCTTCACCCCTCACTCCATCACCCCTCACTCTGAATTCACTCCATCACCCCTCACTCTGAACTCACTCCATCACATCCCACTCTGAACTCACTCCATCACCCCTCACTCTGAACTCACTCGATCACCCCTCACTCTGAACTCACTCCATCACCCCTCACTCTGAACTCACTCCATCACCCCTCAATCTGAACTCACTCCGTCACCCCTCACTCCATCACCCCTCACTCTGAACTCACTCCATCACCCCTCACTCTGAACTCACTCTATCACCCCTCACTCTGAACTCACTCCATCACACCTCACTCCGAACTTACTCCAACACCCCTCACTCTGAACTCATTCCATCACCCCTCAGTCCATCACCCCTCACTCTGAACTCACTCCATCACCCCTCATTCTGAACTCACTCCACCACCTCCCACTCTGAACTCACTCCATCACACCTCACTCTGAACACACTCCATCACACCTCACTCTGAACTCACTCCATCACCCCTCACTCCATCAGCCCTCACTCTGAACTCACTCCATCACCCCTCACTCTGAACTCACTCCATCACCACTCACTCTATCACCCCTCACTCTGAACACACTCCATCACCCCTCACTCTGAACTCACTCCATCACCTCCCACTCTGAACTCACTCCATCACCCCTCACTCTGAACTCACTCCATCACCCCTCACTCTGAACTCACTCCATCACACCTCACTCTGAACTCACTCCATCACCCCTCACTCTGAACTCATTCCATCACCCCTCACTCCATCAGCCCTCACTCTGAACTCACTCCATCACCCCTCACTCTGAACTCACTCCATCACCACTCACTCTATCACCCCTCACTCTGAACTCACTCCATCACCCCTCACTCTGAACTCACTCCATCACCCCTCACTCTGAACTCACTCCATCACCCCTCACTCTGAACTCACTCCATCACCCCTCACTCTGAACTCACTCCATCACCCCTCACTCTGAACTCACTCCATCACCTCCCACTCTGAACTCACTCCATCACCCCTCTCTCTGAACTCACTCCGTCACCCCTCACTCTGAACTCACTCCATCACCACTCACTCCATAACCCCTCAATCTGAACTCACTCCATCACCCCTCACTCTGAACTCACTCCATCACCTCCCACTCTGAACTCACTCCATCACCCCTCAATCTGAACTCACTCCATCACCCCTCACACTGAACTCACTCCATCACCCCTCACTCTGAACTCACTCCATCACCCCTCACTCTGAACTCACTCCAACACCCCTCACTCTGAACTCACTCCATCACCGCTCACTCCATCACCCCGCACTCTGAACTCATTTCATCACCCCTCACTCCATCACCCCTCACTCTGAACTCACTCCATCACCCCTCACTCTGAACTCACTCCATCACCCCTCACTCTGAACTCAGTCCATCACACCTCATTCTGAACTCACTCCATCAGCCCTCACTCTGAACTCACTCCATCACACCTCACTCTGAACTTACTCCATCACCCCTCACTCTGAACTCATTCCATCACCCCTCACTCCATCACCCCTCACTCTGAACTCATTCCTTCACCCCTCACTCCATCACCCCTCACTCTGGACTCACTCCATCACCTCCCACTCTGAACTCACTCCATCACCCCTCACTCTGAACTCACTCCATCACCCCTCACTCTGAACTCACTCCATCACCCCTCACTCTGAACTCACTCCATCACACCTCACTCTGAACTTACTCCATCACCCCTCACTCTGAACTCATTCCATCACCCCTCACTCCATCACCCCTCACTCTGAACTCACTCCATCACCCCTCATTCTCAACTCACTCCACCACCTCCCACTCTGAACTCACTCCATCACCCCTCACTCTGAACTCACTCCATCACCCCTCACTCTGAACTCATTTCATCACCGCTCACTCCATCAGCCCTCACTCTGAACTCACTCCATCACCCCTCACTCTGAACTCACTCCATCGCCCATCACTCTGAACTCACTCCATCACCCCTCACTCTGAACTCACTCCATCACCCTTCACACTGATCTCACTCCATCACCCCTCACTCTGAACTCACTCCATCACCCCTCACTCTGAACTCACTCCATCACCCCTCACTCCACCACCCCTCAATCTGAACTCACTCCATCACCCTCATTCTGAACTCACTCCATCAGCCCTCACTCTGAGCTCACTCCATCACACCTCACTCTGAACTTACTCCATCACCCCTCACTCTGAACTCATTCCATCACCCCTCACTCCATCACCCCTCACTCTGAACTCACTCCATCACCCCTCACTCTGAACTCACTCCATCGCCCCTCACTCTGAACTCACTCCATCACCCCTCACTCTGAACTCACTCCATCACCCCTCACTCTGAACTCATTCCTTCACCCCTCACTCCATCACCCCTCACTCTGAATTCACTCCATCACCCCTCACTCTGAACTCACTCCATCACATCCCACTCTGAACTCACTCCATCACCCCTCACTCTGAACTCACTCCATCACCCCTCACTCTGAACTCACTCCATCACCCCTCACTCTGAACTCACTCCATCACCCCTCACTCTGAACTCACTCCATCACCCCTCACTCTGAACTCACTCCATCACCCCTCAATCTGAACTCACTCCATCACCCTTCACTTTGAACTCAGTCCATCACCCCTCACTCCACCACCCCTCACTCTGAACTCACTCCATCACCCCTCATTCTGAACTCACTCTATCACCCCTCACTCTGAACTCACTCCATCACACCTCACTCTGAACTTACTCCAACACCCCTCACTCTGAACTCATTCCATCACCCCCCAGTCCATCACCCCTCACTGTGAACTCACTCCATCACCCCTCATTCTGAACTCACTCCACCACCTCCCACTCTGAACTCACTCCATCACCCCTCACTCTGAACACACTCCATCACACCTCACTCTGAACTCACTCCATCACCCCTCACTCTGAACTCATTTCATCACCCCTCACTCCATCACCCCTCACTCTGAACTCACTCCATCACCCCTCACTCTGAACTCACTCCATCACACCTCACTCTGAACTCACTCCATCACCCCTCACTCTGAACTCATTCCATCACCCCTCACACCATCAGCCCTCACTCTGAACTCACTCCATCACCCCTCACTCTGAACTCACTCCATCACCACTCACTCTATCACCCCTCACTCTGAACTCACTCCATCACCCCTCACTCTGAACTCACTCCATGACACCTCAGTCTGAACTCACTCCATCACCCCTCACTCTGAACTCATTCCATCACCCCTCACTCTGAACTCACTCCATCACCCCTCACTCTGAACTCACTCCATCACCCCTCACTCTGAACTCACTCCATCACCTCCCACTCTGAACTCACTCCGTCACCCCTCTCTCTGAACTCACTCCGTCACCCCTCACTCTGAACTCACTCCATCACCCCTCACTCCATCACCCCTCAATCTGAACTCACTCCATCACCCCTCACTCTGAACTCACTCCATCACCTCCCACTCTGAACTCACTCCATCACCCCTCACCCTGAACTCACTCCATCACCCCTCACTCTGAACTCACTCCATCACCCCTCACTCTGAACTCACTCCATCACCCCTCACTCTGAACTCACTCCATCACCCCTCACTCTGAACTCATTTCATCACCCCTCACTCCATCACCCCTCACTCTGAACTCACTCCATCACCCCTCACTCTGAACTCATTCCATCACCCCTCACTCCATCAGCCCTCACTCTGAACTCACTCCATCACCCCTCACTCTGAACTCACTCCATCACCACTCACTCTATCACCCCTCACTCTGAACTCACTCCATCACCCCTCACTCTGAACTCACTCCATGACACCTCAGTCTGAACTCACTCCATCACCCCTCACTCTGAACTCATTCCATCACCCCTCACTCTGAACTCACTCCATCACCCCTCACTCTGAACTCACTCCATCACCCCTCACTCTGAACTCACTCCATCACCTCCCACTCTGAACTCACTCCATCACCCCTCTCTCTGAACTCACTCCGTCACCACTCACTCTGAACTCACTCCATCACCCCTCACTCCATCACCCCTCAATCTGAACTCACTCCATCACCCCTCACTCTGAACTCACTCCATCGCCTCCCACTCTGAACTCACTCCATCACCCCTCACTCTGAACGCACTCCATCACCCCTCACTCTGAACTCACTCCATCACCCCTCACTCTGAACTCACTCCATCACCCCTCACTCTGTACTCACTCCATCACCCCTCACTCTGAACTCCCTCCATCACCGCTCACTCCATCACCCCGCACTCTGAACTCATTTCATCACCCCTCACTCCATCACCCCTCACTCTGAACTCACTCCATCACCCCTCACTCTGAACTCACTCCATCACCTCCCACTCTGAACTCGCTCCATCACCCCTCACTCTGAACTCACTCCATCACCCCTCACTCTGAACTCACTCCATCACACCTCACTCTGAACTCACTCCATCACCCCTCACTCTGAACTCATTCCATCACCCCTCACTCCATCAGCCCTCACTCTGAACTCACTCCATCACCCCTCACTCTGAACTCACTCCATCACCACTCACTCTATCATCCCTCACTCTGAACTCACTCCATCACCCCCACTCTGAACTCACTCCATGACACCTCGTCTGAACTCACTCCATCACCCCTCACTCTGAACTCATTCCATCACCCCTCACTCTGAACTCACTCCATCACCCCTCACTCTGAACTCACTCCATCACCCCTCACTCTGAACTCACTCCATCACCTCCCACTCTGAAATCACTCCATCACCCCTCACTCTGAACTCACTCCGTCACCCCTCACTCTGAACTCACTCCATCACCCCGCACTTCATCACCCCTCAATCTGAACTCACTCCATCACCCCTCACTCTGAACTCACTCCATCACCTCCCACTCTGAACTCACCCCATCACCCCTCACTCTGAACTCACTCCATCACCCCTCACTCTGAACTCACTCCATCACCCCTCACTCTGAACTCACTCCATCACCCCTCACTCTGAACTCACTCCATTACCCCTCACTCTGAACTCACTCCATCACCGCTCACTCCATCACCCCTCACTCTGAACTCACTCCATCACCGCTCAGTCCATCACCCCTCAATCTGAACTCACTCCATCACCTCTCACTCTGAACTCACTCCATCACCCCTCACTCTGAACACACTGCATCACCCCTCACTCTGAACTCACTCCAACACCTCCCACTCTGAACTCACTCCATCACCCCTCACTCCATCACCCCTCACTCTGAACTCACTCCATCACCCCTCACTCTGAACTCACTCTATCACCCCTCACTCTGAACTCACTCCATCACACCTCACTCCGAACTTACTCCAACACCCCTCACTCTGAACTCATTCCATCACCCCTCAGTCCATCACCCCTCACTCTGAACTCACTCCATCACCCCTCATTCTGAACTCACTCCACCACCTCCCACTCTGAACTCACTCCATCACCCCTCACTCTGAACACACTCCATCACACCTCACTCTGAACTCACTCCATCACCCCTCACTCTGAACTCATTTCATCACCCCTCACTCCATTACCCCTCACTCTGAACACACTCCATCACCCCTCACTCTGAACTCACTCCATCACCTCCCACTCTGAACTCACTCCATCACCCCTCACTCTGAACTCACTCCATCACCCCTCACTCTGAACTCACTCCATCACACCTCACTCTGAACTCACTCCATCACCCCTCACTCTGAACTCATTCCATCACCCCTCACTCCATCAGCCCTCACTCTGAACTCACTCCATCAACCCTCACTCTGAACTCACTCCATCACCACTCACTCTTTCACCCCTCACTCTGAACTCACTCCATCACCCCTCACTCTGAACTCACTCCATCACCCCTCACTCTGAACTCACTCCATCACCCCTCACTCTGAACTCACTCCATCACATCCCACTCTGAACTCACCCCATCACCCCTCACTCTGAACTCACTCCATCACCCCTCACTCTGAACTCACTCCATCACCCATCACTCTGAACTCACTCCATCACCCCTCACTCTGAACTCACTCCATCACCCCTCACTCTGAACTCATTCCATCACCCCTCGCTCCGTCACCCCTCACTCTGAACTCACTCCATCACCCCACACTCTGAACTCACTCCATCACCTCCCACTCTGAACTCACTCCATCACCGCTCACTCTGAACTCACTCCATCACCCCTCACTCTGAACTCACTCCATCACCCCTCACTCTGAACTCACTCCATCACCCTTCACACTGATCTCACTCCATCACCCCTCACTCTGAACTCTCTCCATCACCCCTCACTCTGAACTCACTCCATCACCCCTCACTCCACCACCCCTCACTCTGAACTCACTCCATCACCCTCATTCTGAACTCACTCCATCAGCCCTCACTCTGAACTCACTCCATCACACCTCACTCTGAACTTACTCCATCACCCCTCACTCTGAACTCATTCCATCACCCCTCACTCCATCACCCCTCACTCTGAACTCACTCCATCACCCCTCACTCTGAACTCACTCCATCGCCCCTCACTCTGAACTCACTCCATCACCCCTCACTCTGAACTCACTCCATCACCCCTCACTCTGAACTCATTCCTTCACCCCTCACTCCATCACCCCTCACTCTGAATTCACTCCATCACCCCTCACTCTGAACTCACTCCATCACATCCCACTCTGAACTCACTCCATCACCCCTCACTCTGAACTCACTCCATCACCCCTCACTCTGAACTCACTCCATCACCCCTCACTCTGAACTCACTCCATCACCCCTCAATCTGAACTCACTCCGTCACCCCTCACTCCATCACCCCTCACTCTGAACTCACTCCATCACCCCTCACTCTGAACTCACTCTATCACCCCTCACTCTGAACTCACTCCATCACACCTCACTCCGAACTTACTCCAACACCCCTCACTCTGAACTCATTCCATCACCCCTCAGTGCATCACCCCTCACTCTGAACTCACTCCATCACCCCTCATTCTGAACTCACTCCACCACCTCCCACTCTGAACTCACTCCATCACCCCTCACTCTGAACACACTCCATCACACCTCACTCTGAACTCACTCCATCACCCCTCACTCTGAACTCATTTCATCACCCCTCACTCCATTACCCCTCACTCTGAACACACTCCATCACCCCTCACTCTGAACTCACTCCATCACCTCCCACTCTGAACTCACTCCATCACCCCTCACTCTGAACTCACTCCATCACCCCTCACTCTGAACTCACTCCATCACACCTCACTCTGAACTCACTCCATCACCCCTAACTCTGAACTCATTCCATCACCCCTCACTCCATCAGCCCTCACTCTAAACTCACTCCATCACCCCTCACTCTGAACTCACTCCATCACCACTCACTCTATCACCCCTCACTCTGAACTCACTCCATCACCCCTCACTCTGAACTCACTCCATCACCCCTCACTCTGAACTCACTCCATCACCCCTCACTCTGAACTCACTCCAAACACCCCTCACTCTGAACTCACTCCATCACCCCTCACTCTGAACTCACTCCATCACCTCCCACTCTGAACTCACTCCATCACCCCTCTCTCTGAACTCACTCAGTCACCCCTCACTCTGAACTCACTCCATCACCACTCACTCCATAACCCCTCAATCTGAACTCACTCCATCACCCCTCACTCTGAACTCACTCCATCACCTCCCACTCTGAACTCACTCCATCACCCCTCAATCTGAACTCACTCCATCACCCCTCACTCTGAACTCACTCCATCACCCCTCACTCTGAACTCACTCCATCACCCCTCACTCTGAACTCACTCCAACACCCCTCACTCTGAACTCACTCCATCACCGCTCACTCCATCACCCCGCACTCTGAACTCATTTCATCACCCCTCACTCCATCACCCCTCACTCTGAACTCACTCCATCACCCCTCACTCTGAACTCACTCCATCACCTCACACTCTGAACTCACTCCATCACCCCTCACTCTGAACTCACTCCATCACCCCTCACTCTGAACTCAGTCCATCACACCTCATTCTGAACTCACTCCATCAGCCCTCACTCTGAACTCACTCCATCACACCTCACTCTGAACTTACTCCATCACCCCTCACTCTGAACTCATTCCATCACCCCTCACTCCATCACCCCTCACTCTGAACTCATTCCTTCACCCCTCACTCCATCACCCCTCACTCTGGACTCACTCCATCACCTCCCACTCTGAACTCACTCCATCACCCCTCACTCTGAACTCACTCCATCACCCCTCACTCTGAACTCACTCCATCACCCCTCACTCTGAACTCACTCCATCACACCTCACTCTGAACTTACTCCATCACCCCTCACTCTGAACTCATTCCATCACCCCTCACTCCATCACCCCTCACTCTGAACTCACTCCATCACCCCTCATTCTCAACTCACTCCACCACCTCCCACTCTGAACTCACTCCATCACCCCTCACTCTGAACTCACTCCATCACCCCTCACTCTGAACTCATTTCATCACCGCTCACTCCATCAGCCCTCACTCTGAACTCACTCCATCACCCCTCACTCTGAACTCACTCCATCGCCCCTCACTCTGAACTCACTCCATCACTCCTCACTCTGAACTCACTCCATCACCCTTCACACTGATCTCACTCCATCACCCCTCACTCTGAACTCACTCCATCACCCCTCACTCTGAACTCACTCCATCACCCCTCACTCCACCACCCCTCAATCTGAACTCACTCCATCACCCTCATTCTGAACTCACTCCATCAGCCCTCACTCTGAGCTCACTCCATCACACCTCACTCTGAACTTACTCCATCACCCCTCACTCTGAACTCATTCCATCACCCCTCACTCCATCACCCCTCACTCTGAACTCACTCCATCACCCCTCACTCTGAACTCACTCCATCGCCCCTCACTCTGAACTCACTCCATCACCCCTCACTCTGAACTCACTCCATCACCCCTCACTCTGAACTCATTCCTTCACCCCTCACTCCATCACCCCTCACTCTGAATTCACTCCATCACCCCTCACTCTGAACTCACTCCATCACATCCCACTCTGAACTCACTCCATCACCCCTCACTCTGAACTCACTCCATCACCCCTCACTCTGAACTCACTCCATCACCCGTCACTCTGAACTCACTCCATCACCCCTCACTCTGAACTCACTCCATCACCCCTCACTCTGAACTCACTCCATCACCCCTCAATCTGAACTCACTCCATCACCCTTCACTTTGAACTCAGTCCATCACCCCTCACTCCACCACCCCTCACTCTGAACTCACTCCATCACCCCTCATTCTGAACTCACTCTATCACCCCTCACTCTGAACTCACTCCATCACACCTCACTCTGAACTTACTCCAACACCCCTCACTCTGAACTCATTCCATCACCCCCAGTCCATCACCCCTCACTGTGAACTCACTCCATCACCCCTCATTCTGAACTCACTCCACCACCTCCCACTCTGAACTCACTCCATCACCCCTCACTCTGAACACACTCCATCACACCTCACTCTGAACTCACTCCATCACCCCTCACTCTGAACTCATTTCATCACCCCTCACTCCATCACCCCTCACTCTGAACTCACTCCATCACCCCTCACTCTGAACTCACTCCATCACACCTCACTCTGAACTCACTCCATCACCCCTCACTCTGAACTCATTCCATCACCCCTCACACCATCAGCCCTCACTCTGAACTCACTCCATCACCCCTCACTCTGAACTCACTCCATCACCACTCACTCTATCACCCCTCACTCTGAACTCACTCCATCACCCCTCACTCTGAACTCACTCCATGACACCTCAGTCTGAACTCACTCCATCACCCCTCACTCTGAACTCATTCCATCACCCCTCACTCTGAACTCACTCCATCACCCCTCACTCTGAACTCACTCCATCACCCCTCACTCTGAACTCACTCCATCACCTCCCACTCTGAACTCACTCCGTCACCCCTCTCTCTGAACTCACTCCGTCACCGCTCACTCTGAACTCACTCCATCATCCCTCACTCCATCACCCCTCAATCTGAACTCACTCCATCACCCCTCACTCTGAACTCACTCCATCACCTCCCACTCTGAACTCACTCCATCACCCCTCACCCTGAACTCACTCCATCACCCCTCACTCTGAACTCACTCCATCACCCCTCACTCTGAACTCACTCCATCACCCCTCACTCTGAACTCACTCCATCACCCCTCACTCTGAACTCATTTCATCACCCCTCACTCCATCACCCCTCACTCTGAACTCACTCCATCACCCCTCACTCTGAACTCATTCCATCACCCCTCACTCCATCAGCCCTCACTCTGAACTCACTCCATCACCCCTCACTCTGAACTCACTCCATCACCACTCACTCTATCACCCCTCACTCTGAACTCACTCCATCACCCCTCACTCTGAACTCACTCCATGACACCTCAGTCTGAACTCACTCCATCACCCCTCACTCTGAACTCATTCCATCACCCCTCACTCTGAAGTCACTCCATCACCCCTCACTCTGAACTCACTCCATCACCCCTCACTCTGAACTCACTCCATCACCTCCCACTCTGAACTCACTCCATCACCCCTCTCTCTGAACTCACTCCGTCACCCCTCACTCTGAACTCACTCCATCACCCCTCACTCCATCACCCCTCAATCTGAACTCACTCCATCACCCCTCACTCTGAACTCACTCCATCGCCTCCCACTCTGAACTCACTCCATCACCCCTCACTCTGAACGCACTCCATCACCCCTCACTCTGAACTCACTCCATCGCCTCCCACTCTGAACTCACTCCATCACCCCTCACTCTGAACGCACTCCATCACCCCTCACTCTGAACTCACTCCATCACCCCTCACTCTGAACTCATTTCATCACCCCTCACTCCATCACCCCTCACTCTGAACTCACTCCATCACCCCTCACTCTGAACTCACTCCATCACCTCCCACTCTGAACTCGCTCCATCACCCCTCACTCTGAACTCACTCCATCACCCCTCACTCTGAACTCACTCCATCACACCTCACTCTGAACTCACTCCATCACCCCTCACTCTGAACTCATTCCATCACCCCTCACTCCATCAGCCCTCACTCTGAACTCACTCCATCACCCCTCACTCTGAACTCACTCCATCACCACTCACTCTATCATCCCTCACTCTGAACTCACTCCATCACCCCTCACTCTGAACTCACTCCATGACACCTCGTCTGAACTCACTCCATCACCCCTCACTCTGAACTCATTCCATCACCCCTCACTCTGAACTCACTCCATCACCCCTCACTCTGAACTCACTCCATCACCCCTCACTCTGAACTCACTCCATCACCTCCCACTCTGAAATCACTCCATCACCCCTCACTCTGAACTCACTCCGTCACCCCTCACTCTGAACTCACTCCATCACCCCGCACTTCATCACCCCTCAATCTGAACTCACTCCATCACCCCTCACTCTGAACTCACTCCATCACCTCCCACTCTGAACTCACTCCATCACCCCTCACTCTGAACTCACTCCATCACCCCTCACTCTGAACTCACTCCATCACCCCTCACTCTGAACTCACTCCATCACCCCTCACTCTGAACTCACTCCATTACCCCTCACTCTGAACTCACTCCATCACCGCTCACTGCATCACACCTCACTCCGAACTTACTCCAACACCCCTCACTCTGAACTCATTCCATCACCCCTCAGTCCATCACCCCTCACTCTGAACTCACTCCATCACCCCTCATTCTGAACTCACTCCACCACCTCCCACTCTGAACTCACTCCATCACCCCTCACTCTGAACACACTCCATCACACCTCACTCTGAACTCACTCCATCACCCCTCACTCTGAACTCATTTCATCACCCCTCACTCCATTACCCCTCACTCTGAACACACTCCATCACCCCTCACTCTGAACTCACTCCATCACCTCCCACTCTGAACTCACTCCATCACCCCTCACTCTGAACTCACTCCATCACCCCTCACTCTGAACTCACTCCATCACACCTCACTCTGAACTCACTCCATCACCCCTCACTCTGAACTCATTCCATCACCCCTCACTCCATCAGCCCTCACTCTGAACTCACTCCATCAACCCTCACTCTGAACTCACTCCATCACCACTCACTCTTTCACCCCTCACTCTGAACTCACTCCATCACCCCTCACTCTGAACTCACTCCATCACCCCTCACTCTGAACTCACTCCATCACCCCTCACTCTGAACTCACTCCATCACCCCTCACTCTGAACTCACTCCATCACCCCTCACTCTGAACTCACTCCATCACCTCCCACTCTGAACTCACTCCATCACCCCTCTCTCTGAACTCACTCCGTCACCCCTCACTCTGAACTCACTCCATCACCACTCACTCCATAACCCCTCAATCTGAACTCACTCCATCACCCCTCACTCTGAACTCACTCCATCACCTCCCACTCTGAACTCACTCCATCACCCCTCAATCTGAACTCACTCCATCACCCCTCACTCTGAACTCACTCCATCACCCCTCACTCTGAACTCACTCCATCACCCCTCACTCTGAACTCACTCCAACACCCCTCACTCTGAACTCACTCCATCACCGCTCACTCCATCACCCCGCACTCTGAACTCATTTCATCACCCCTCACTCCATCACCCCTCACTCTGAACTCACTCCATCACCCCTCACTCTGAACTCACTCCATCACCTCACACTCTGAACTCACTCCATCACCCCTCACTCTGAACTCACTCCATCACCCCTCACTCTGAACTCAGTCCATCACACCTCATTCTGAACTCACTCCATCAGCCCTCACTCTGAACTCACTCCATCACACCTCACTCTGAACTTACTCCATCACCCCTCACTCTGAACTCATTCCATCACCCCTCACTCCATCACCCCTCACTCTGAACTCATTCCTTCACCCCTCACTCCATCACCCCTCACTCTGGACTCACTCCATCACCTCCCACTCTGAACTCACTCCATCACCCCTCACTCTGAACTCACTCCATCACCCCTCACTCTGAACTCACTCCATCACCCCTCACTCTGAACTCACTCCATCACCCCTCACTCTGAACTTACTCCATCACCCCTCACTCTGAACTCATTCCATCACCCCTCACTCCATCACCCCTCACTCTGAACTCACTCCATCACCCCTCATTCTCAACTCGCTCCACCACCTCCCACTCTGAACTCACTCCATCACCCCTCACTCTGAACTCACTCCATCACCCCTCACTCTGAACTCATTTCATCACCGCTCACTCCATCAGCCCTCACTCTGAACTCACTCCATCACCCCTCACTCTGAACTCACTCCATCACCCCTCACTCTGAACTCACTCCATCACCCTTCACACTGATCTCACTCCATCACCCCTCACTCTGAACTCACTCCATCACACCTCACTCTGAACTCACTCCATCACCCCTCACTCCACCACCCCTCACTCTGAACTCACTCCATCACCCTCATTCTGAACTCACTCCATCAGCCCTCACTCTGAACTCACTCCATCACACCTCACTCTGAACTTACTCCATCACCCCTCACTCTGAACTCATTCCATCACCCCTCACTCCATCACCCCTCGCTCTGAACTCACTCCATCACCCCTCACTCTGAACTCACTCCATCGCCCCTCACTCTGAACTCACTCCATCACCCCTCACTCTGAACTCACTCCATCACCCCTCACTCTGAACTCATTCCTTCATCCCTCACTCCATCACCCCTCACTCTGAATTCACTCCATCACCCCTCACTCTGAACTCACTCCATCACATCCCACTCTGAACTCACTCCATCACCCCTCACTCTGAACTCACTCCATCACCCCTCACTCTGAACTCACTCCATCACCCCTCACTCTGAACTCACTCCATCACCCCTCACTCTGAACTCACTCCATCACCCCTCACTCTGAACTCACTCCATCACCCCTCAATCTGAACTCACTCCATCACCCTTCACTTTGAACTCAGTCCATCACCCCTCACTCCACCACCCCTCACTCTGAACTCACTCCATCACCCCTCATTCTGAACTCACTCTGTCACCCCTCACTCTGAACTCACTCCATCACACCTCACTCTGAACTTACTCCAACACCCCTCACTCTGAACTCATTCCATCACCCCCCAGTCCATCACCCCTCACTCTGAACTCACTCCATCACCCCTCATTCTGAACTCACTACACCACCTCCCACTCTGAACTCACTCCATCACCCCTCACTCTGAACACACTCCATCACACCTCACTCTGAACTCACTCCATCACCCCTCACTCTGAACTCATTTCATCACCCCTCACTCCATCACCCCTCACTCTGAACTCACTCCATCACCCCTCACTCTGAACTCACTCCATCACACCTCACTCTGAACTCACTCCATCACCCCTCACTCTGAACTCATTCCATCACCCCTCACTCCATCAGCCCTCACTCTGAACTCACTCCATCACCCCTCACTCTGAACTCACTCCATCACCACTCACTCTATCACCCCTCACTCTGAACTCACTCCATCACCCCTCACTCTGAACTCACTCCATGACACCTCAGTCTGAACTCACTCCATCACCCCTCACTCTGAACTCATTCCATCACCCCTCACTCTGAACTCACTCCATCACCCCTCACTCTGAACTCACTCCATCACCCCTCACTCTGAACTCACTCCATCACCTCCCACTCTGAACTCACTCCGTCACCCCTCTCTCTGAACTCACTCCGTCACCCCTCACTCTGAACTCACTCCATCACCCCTCACTCCATCACCCCTCAATCTGAACTCACTCCATCACCCCTCACTCTGAACTCACTCCATCACCTCCCACTCTGAACTCACTCCATCACCCCTCACTCTGAACTCACTCCATTACCCCTCACTCTGAACTCACTCCATCACCCCTCACTCTGAACTCACTCCATCACCCCTCACTCTGAACTCACTCCATCACCCCTCACTCTGAACTCATTTCATCACCCCTCACTCCATCACCCCTCACTCTGAACTCACTCCATCAGCCCTCACTCTGAACTCATTCCATCACCCCTCACTCCATCAGCCCTCACTCTGAACTCACTCCATCACCCCTCACTCTGAACTCACTCCATCACCACTCACTCTATCACCCCTCACTCTGAACTCACTCCATCACCCCTCACTCTGAACTCACTCCATGACACCTCAGTCTGAACTCACTCCATCACCCCTCACTCTGAACTCATTCCATCACCCCTCACTCTGAACTCACTCCATCACCCCTCACTCTGAACTCACTCCATCACCCCTCACTCTGAACTCACTCCATCACCTCCCACTCTGAACTCACTCCATCACCCCTCTCTCTGAACTCACTCCGTCACCCCTCACTCTGAACTCACTCCATCACCCCTCACTCCATCACCCCTCAATCTGAACTCACTCCATCACCCCTCACACTGAACTCACTCCATCGCCTCCCACTCTGAACTCACTCCATCACCCCTCACTCTGAACGCACTCCATCACCCCTCACTCTGAACTCACTCCATCACCCCTCACTCTGAACTCACTTCATCACCCCTCACTCTGAACTCACTCCATCACCCCTCACTCTGAACTCCCTCCATCACCGCTCACTCCAACACCCCGCACTCTGAACTCATTTCATCACCCCTCACTCCATCACCCCTCACTCTGAACTCACTCCATCACCCCTCACTCTGAACTCACTCCATCACCTCCCACTCTGAACTCGCTCCATCACCCCTCACTCTGAACTCACTCCATCACCCCTCACTCTGAACTCACTCCATCACACCTCACTCTGAACTCACTCCATCACCCCTCACTCTGAACTCATTCCATCACCCCTCACTCCATCAGCCCTCACTCTGAACTCACTCCATCACCCCTCACTCTGAACTCACTCCATCACCACTCACTCTATCATCCCTCACTCTGAACTCACTCCATCACCCCTCACTCTGAACTCACTCCATGACACCTCGTCTGAACTCACTCCATCACCCCTCACTCTGAACTCATTCCATCACCCCTCACTCTGAACTCACTCCATCACCCCTCACTCTGAACTCACTCCATCACCCCTCACTCTGAACTCACTCCATCACCTCCCACTCTGAAATCACTCCATCACCCCTCACTCTGAACTCACTCCGTCACCCCTCACTCTGAACTCACTCCATCACCCCGCACTTCATCACCCCTCAATCTGAACTCACTCCATCACCCCTCACTCTGAACTCACTCCATCACCTCCCACTCTGAACTCACTCCATCACCCCTCACTCTGAACTCACTCCATCACCCCTCACTCTGAACTCACTCCATCACCCCTCACTCTGAACTCACTCCATCACCCCTCACTCTGAACTCACTCCATCACCCCTCACTCTGAACTCACTCCATCACCGCTCACTCCATCACCCCTCACTCTGAACTCACTCCATCACCGCTCACTCCATCACCCCTCAATCTGAACTCACTCCATCACCTCTAACTCTGAACTCACTCCATCACCCCTCACTCTGAACACACTGCATCACCCCTCACTCTGAACTCACTCCAACACCTCCCACTCTGAACTCACTCCATCACCCCTCACTCTGAACTCACTCCATCACCCCTCACTCTGAACTCACTCCATCACCCCTCACTCTGAACTCACTCCATCACACCTCACTCTGAACTTACTCCATCACCCCTCACTCTGAACTCATTCCATCACCCCTCACTCCATCACTCCTCACTCTGAACTCACTCCATCACCCCTCATTCTGAACTCACTTCACCACCTCCCACTCTGAACTCACTCCATCACCCCTCACTCTGAACTCACTCCATCACACCTCACTCTGAACTCACTCCATCACCCCTCACTCTGAACTCATTTCATCACCGCTCACTCCATCACCCCTCACTCTGAACTCACTCCATCACCCCTCACTCTGAACTCACTCCATCGCCCCTCACTCTGAACTCACTCCATCACCCCTCACTCTGAACTCTTTCCGTCACCTCTCACTCCATCACCCCTCACTCTGAACTCACTCCATCACCCCTCACTCTGAACTAACTCCATCACCCCTCACTCTGAACTCACTCCATCACCGTTCACTCTGAACTCACTCCAGCACCCCTCACTCTGAACTAACTCCATCACCCCTCACTCTGAACTCACTCCATCACCCTTCACACTGTACTCACTCCATCACCCCTCACTCTGAACTCACTCCATCACCCCTCACTCTGAACTCACTCCATCACACCTCACTCCACCACCCCTCACTCTGAACTCACTCCATCACCCCTCACTCTGAACTCACTCCATCAGCCCTCACTCTGAACTCACTCCATCACACCTCACTCTGAACTTACTCCATCACCCCTCACTCTGAACTCATTCCATCACCCCTGACTCCATCACCCCTCACTCTGAACTCACTCCATCACCCCTCATTCTGAACTCACTCCACCACCTCCCACTCTGAACCCACTCCATCACCCCTCACTCTGAACTCACTCCATCACCCCTCACTCTGAACTCACTCCATCCCCCCTCACTCTGAACACACTGCATCACCCCTCACTCTGAACTCACTCCATCACCTCCCACTCTGAACTCACTCCATCACCCCTCACTCTGAACTGACTCCATCACCGCTCACTCTGAACTCACTCCATCACCCCTCACTCTGAACTCACTCCATCACACCTCATTCTGAACTCACTCCACCACCTCCCACTCTGAACTCACTCCATCACCCCTCACTCTGAACTCACTCCATCACACCTCACTCTGAACTCACTCCATCACCCCTCACTCTGAACTCATTTCATCACCCCTCACTCCATCACCCCTCACTCTGAACTCACTCCATCACCCCTCACTCTGAACTCACTCCATCGCCCCTCACTCTGAACTCAATCCATCACCCCTCACTCTGAACACACTCCATCACCCCTCACTCTGAACTCACTCCATCATCCCTCACTCTGAACTCATTCCATCACCCCTCACTCCATCACCTCTCACTCTGAACTCACTCCATCACCCCTCACTCTGAACTCACTCCATCACCTCCCACTCTGAACTCACTCCATCACCGCTCACTCTGAACTCACTCCATCACCCCTCACTCTGAACTCACTCCATCACCCCTCACTCTAAACTCACTGCATCACCCTTCACACTGAACTCACTCCATCACCCCTCACTCTGAACTCACTCCATCACCCCTCACTCTGAACTCACTCCATCACCCCTCACTCCACCACCCCTCACTCTGAACTCACTCCATCACCCCTCACTCTGAACTCACTCCATCAGCCCT